>NC_056725.1:614843654-615143654 GCF_019279795.1 Protopterus annectens
CAGACATTCTTTGGATTTCTATGCCCCTTATGTTAATTTGACCATATATCGCATTTCCTCTCTGTTTTTATAGGCTTGTGTGAGTAAGCACCGAAATCACTCCCCTTCAACTATTTAAAATTATTGACCATCCTACTGTATTCCATAGTACCAGAATACAAAAGTGACCACCCCCTTTCAATCTATCTTTCTGTTTTAAAAATAGCGACTCTCCACTAAAACTTAACCTTTTAGACAGGTAAAACTTAAGTTACCTACTTTCACATCTAATTCCTCTAGCGCACACTGCAGTGTTTAGGATAAATAATTTTTTTCATCTTTCCTTTAAGCATATATTGCAAGACCACCAGTTATTGGAGAGCCCACATTCTGCCTCTCAGTAGTCATCTTGAGATAAGTACTTCTATTTTCTCCTGGTGAGAGAAGGAGTAGAGTTACATTACTTCCTGGAGACTGCTGATCACCTGAAAGCTTAATAACTGCTTTATAAGTGACAGCTTGGAATCTGTGTTTATATTCTGATCCTGGTGAGAGTAGAAGCAGAATGCATTGATTCCTGACTCTTTCTGGTTGGAGTCCCAGTGACTAGCGCTTGCTCTAAAGCCTGCTGGAAAGCACCAGGAAGCCTTAAACTGATACAAGCACTCAGCTCTCCTCGTTAATTAGGAGAAATTAATCATAGGCACTAAACAGCCTATAACTGCAAAGTACCATGCCAAGGTAAGGGAAACAGCTCTTGTACTTAACAAGCACCTAACCAGGCATGTCCAAGGGTCAGCTTCCGGTGATTTCTCCTATCCACCTGGTGAATCTGGGAATATTGGGGCAATGTAGCAATTGCCTCATGTACACAGACAACCCTCTCCTCCTACCACCCAACACTACAACCTGCAAGAGATGTACTTACATAGCCAAGACTGTACTAGACAATCAACAGGAGAAGGTTAACACCCGCACTACACCTCAAGGAACACATAGCCCTTCAAAACCCTCACTAACACCACCCACACATAACAACAATAAACCCACATATGCAGAGGCCCTTAACATTAACCTGCCCAAGCAACAAGGACCTCTGAAGCTGAAATCCAAACACTAATCACAACCAAAGTATCACATAGCTCACAATACCAGTGTGCCACCCAACAACAGACCCTAAGGCAAGACAACATACCCAACACTTTAATCATAGGTGACTCTATAGTCAGGCACACTGATCTCCTACTCACCAGGCTGAACAAGGAGAAAATTACAGTCAGCTGCCTGTCAGGTGCCAGGATCTGCCACAACGCATGCACTCAAGTCACTCCACAACACGTACAAATATGACTCTGTCATTGTCCATGTTGGAGTGAATGACTTGAGACGTACCTCCCTGGACTACATGAAAAGAGACATGGAAGAGTTCTCGGATCATGTGGTCCAGGCAGGTATGACCCTAGTCCTGAGTAGCATCCTGCCTTCGCTCAGAATGATACCACAATATAAGGACAAAATGATTGACTTCAACAATTGGCTAAGCTTCTGGTGTCACTGAAAGGGGATCCAGTATTTGTTTGCCTGGGACGACATGATCGACAAACCACGATGCTTTGCCAGAGATGGTCTGCACCTGTCACCCCTGAGATTCAGGTTACTGACTAAGGCTCTTGCCACCCCTATAGTGCCTTTTTTAGGCAAGGCTCAAAGGACAAAACTACTATCGTAACAGGTACAAGTATGCAAAATCTGAAGGTAATGCTACTCAGTGCTAGAAGTCTAAACCTCAAAATGCACTCTCTCGAGGCACTCCTAAAAATGGAGAACATCGATATCTGTGCAGTAACTGAGACCTGGTTCAAGGCTCCAGAGAGCACCCCTGCAATACCAAGCTGCAACTTTTACCACACTTTTCGGCCATCAAACCAGGACCGAAACACTAAAGGTGGAGGAGTGACCATATTCACCAAGGATATTCACACCTCCAGGCTAGCTGCCCAACACAATGCATCAGAAATTCTCCAGGTGCAACTAACACTAGGTAAGACTGCAATACAAATTGTAGCTTGCTACAGATTCCCCACCATGCCCCAAGATTCTCACTACACCTTTCTAAACATACTGGAAAATATTAAGATACAACCAAACACCCTAATACTGGGTGATTTCAATTACCCTGCTATTATCTGGGAAAACTACTCATGTACCAACACCTTTGCCCAACGGTTCTTGGATTTCATAAATTCCAACACCCTGGATCAGCTAATCCATAGTCCCACCAGGGGCTCCAATATCCTGGACCTGGTCATTACCAACATGGGAAATCGATGCTCCACACCAGTGGTCACCCCCTTGTTGGTTAGGTCTGACCATAAGCTAATCATCTTTGACATCCACATCCCACCCCTATCCCCCAGTAAGGAAACATCTGTAAAAAACTTCTCCAAGGCCAACTTCATGCTACTCAAGTCAGAAGTGACAAACTTCATGACACCCATGCAGATGGGAACTGAAAGTTTGACTGCCGAATGCTACACTAAAGCACTGTACGAGCACATCCACTTGTGCATGAATTGTGCCATCCCAAACACAACCAAGACGCTCTCCTCCAAAAAAAGGAAGCCAATATGGTGGTTGCCTGTCATAAACAAACTATACAACAGAAGTAAGAAACTGTTGCAGAAAAGAGGAAAATCCCAGGATGCAAAAAAACTTCCTTACCAGCCTCAGTAATAAGCTGAGATCCCTCATAAAATCCTCCAAAGCTAGTTACGAAAATAAAATTGCCAAAGATTCCAAAGACAACCACAAGGCATTCTATAGCTATGTCAGAAATCTAAATGGCAATGCTCAGATCTGCTCTGAGCTACAACAGAATGGCATTAGATATACTGATCCCAAGGGCATTGCCAATATCCTGGCAGATCGATTCAGTGCCAACTTCACCCCCCTCTCACCCTCTAAAGGGCCCAGCTCAATACAGAAAGATTGCCAAATTCCGGTAATAATGGCCACACATATAAAAAACGCACTCTCCAAAGCTAAGAATACAGCATCCATGGGACCAGATGACATCCCGGGCTGTGTTCTACATGAATTACAAAATGAACTGGCACCTGACCTAAGTGTCATGTTTAATCACAGCCTCACCTCAGGCTTCGTGCCCACTGAGGGGGGCACAGTTACAGTTATCCCACTCCACAAGGGGGGATCCATCTTGGATCCTGGGAACTACTGTCCCATCAGTCTGACGAGCCTGATCTGCAAGGCCATGGAATGTATTTTCATGGAACTTATAAACAAACACATTGGCAACCTTCAAACACTAGACCCCACCCAGTTTGGGTTTGTGAAGAGAATATTGTGTCTCCTGAACCTGACTGACTTCTTCGAATCACTCTCCAGAGCCATGGACAAGGGGTAAGGCAGTCCACACAGCCTATCTGGAGCTCGCCACGGCCTTCAACATCATCCTCACTCTGGAATCATAGATAAACTTACTAAGCTGGGCAGAACTCCCTACGCAACTCGATGGGTTGCCAACTGGCTTACTGACAGAACCCACACTGTAAAAGTAGCTGACTCCAAATCCAACTCCAGACAAGTGACAAGTGGAGTACCTCAGGGTTCAGTCCTGGGACCGCTCTTGTTTGGCATCTACTTCACTGAAGTACAGGCCAACACTGTGGGACTCTGGCTAACAAAGTTCGCAGATGACTGCAAACTGGGAGCCATTACTGAATCCCCAAATGATGTGGATATTCTACAAAAGGGCCTTACAGAAACAAATGCTTTGTGCCAGAGCCATGGGCTCAAGCACAATGCCAAGAAGTACATAATTATCCCCTTTGGGAAAAACTATGTACCCATGAATTACCATATAGGTGGCAATACACTTAACACCGAAAGTGTGATAAGAGACTTAGGAACACAGGTGGACAGGAGATCACTGTCCCACTGTACTCATCCCTCATTAGACCATCAAAGAGTACAACACCCCGTTTAGTATGTACCTCACAAGACATCTGCAACAACTGGAAATGCCACAGAAACACCTCACTAAAAGAATTACAGGCCTAAAGCAGATGCCCTATGCTGACCAACTAAAAAAGCTCCAGCTATACTCTGTCGCATATCGCCTACTCAGAGGCGATCTCTGCTTAACATACAAGGCCATGTCAAACCCAGAGCTGTTGGACATGCTACACTTAAAGAAATCCCAATCCATCAGAGCCACATGCTCCAGGGACCTAAACCTTGTCATCACAATGAACAAAACATGTTGGAGGGATAGGTTCCTGACCCAGAGACTCCCCATACTCTGGAACAGATTGCCCATCCATGTCAAGCAGAGCACCTCCTTGGCCTTCTTCAAAAGGAACCTTAACAACTGGATGGGAGATAGGAAATTTTCCCCGGGGATCATGTCAGTCGCCCTGCTAGACAGGGGTCCAGGAAAGTAAATATTGTGGGAAGAAATAGCCAGGGAATTGTTATGGCTAGGCTTGTATAGGCCCTAGGGCCGATAGCCTAGTACCAGCCTATGAACCTATAAGCAAGGTAGATGGCGAACAGGACTGCGACACCACCTACTTTTTTATGTGATCTATAAGAGTGAATGATATTATAGCTGGGGGGGATTTCTGAGTTTCTTATGTGTGGCTTTAGCCATGCTTCAGTAAGAATGACAATGGCAGGAAAACAATGAGTAATCCAGGAGTGGAATTTCCAAAATGTATTTAGTATATTATTAATATTTATGGAAGTGGAGAGAGAGGAAGGTATGGAAAAAGGACATGGCCTGGGTTTGGGTGCATAGCGCCACATAAAAAAAGATATCTGTAAAAGCAGTATGACTTAGTAGAGATATAGATGTGTTAGTAAGGTACTTGTATTTTACCTTGTATGGGTTTACGGAGGTACTGAGGAGTTTATGTTTGTGATTTAGAGAAGACGGGAGAGTAAACAGACTGGAAACAACTATAGTGGAGTAGAATTTGTCAGATTTATACAGTGGATGGTTTTAATGTTGATGAGATGATATAAAACAGAAGTGTGGCTAAGTATAGGTGTGGAGTGAATACAGAAGGATAGCAGGTGGAAGTAATCAAGGTGGCATAAAGATAAAGAAATGTACTCTGTGCATAGGTGAGGGTTTGAAAAGAGGATAGTACAGTGATTGGTTAACTAGGTACAAGAAGTAGGTGTGACTTGCAAAGGTGAAAAGCAGAGATAAATGGATGGCTAGGATAGGAATAGGAGGAGTCAGAAAGGGAAGAGGATGGAATACAGTGAGTACAGAAGTAGTGCATGTGGAGGTGAGGTAGAATCTGGGTTAGGACAGGAGAGGGCGAAGGCTGAACAGAGCACGGACCCAACTCCCAAGTTGGTATTTCTGAGAAAAACAATTAGAGAACTGCACTTGTTCAGGTGAGAAGGTAAAGTGCAGCTGTGAGGTGATAAAGGAAAAAAGAGGCAAATTACTATGAACTTATTTTGTGATTAGAGAAGTCAGTGTGACTATGTGGAACCAAGACCATAGGGATAGCTATTCTTTGAGGGATTTTAAAAGGATACTTACAAGGGCAGAAAGACATTTAAAAATCAGGGTTTTAGTCTAATCTGTTAGATAACTAGTTCCTAATTAAAGGAATAATTACTTGCATGTAATTGTTAGTAGTTAGATTGCAAAACAAAAATCCAAGTAGGGGTGAGGGGTAATATTATCCCTTAGTAGTGTGCATGCTAAGAAGCATGTCAATACAAAGTTGTACACTTCTTTTCCCTACTGAATATTCTGTATAAAATTTACTTTGTTCATCCTTTCACACTGTCAGTCTGAGTTCTTGGTTGTGTAATTGCCAGTAACTAGGGGATGAATTCTCTCAAGGTTGGTGAAAATCAAATGGCAGGATGGTATTGTGCCCACTCTAACCTTGTATTTAGTGCTTAGAAAGCAAAAAACAATTAGTGTAGAAAAGATAAAAAAAGACATAACAGTTTGAGAAGATGCACCAAAACAACCATCTGGTTCTCTGATACAGCCGTGGTGCATTTTATAGATACTGGTAGGATGACTGTTAGGTAAATCAGCAAAATGGGAATTGGGCAGTTACCAGTGAGCCTGTATGAAGAAAATTGTGCAGAGTACTCTATGTAGTCAATAAGATGGTAAAGAAAGTTTCCTAACTAAAAAGACACAAAATAGTGCAACTACACAGAGATTCTATGGTTCACTGTACTTCAGAATCTAAACTAAATGAATGTCTAGTTAGCAGCAGAGAACAGTAATACATCAATAAAATGGTAGAGAAACCTTGCTATTAAACTGCTAAGAAAGAAGACAGTATAATTATGCTGACAGAATGTAAAGCACATTAAATGTCTAGTTAGCAGTATCGAACACTAATTATTTAAATTAACTAAGCAACATTTCATCAACTACTATATTTTGTGTTTATAAAATTAAAATGTTGACAGAAAATCCCAAATCCATCCATCCATCCTCAACCCCTTTTCCCATTTTGCACATGGGGTCAGGGTGTCACTTCCACAGTGACAATAATCTCGAGCCAAGGTTTACACCGCTAGGTGGCTAGCCCTGCCACGGTAATTCATTTGCACCACTCATTCGTGCACACACACTCTCACCTACAGCCAATTTAGAGTGTCCAATCCACCTACTGCATGTCTTTGGAATGTGGAGAGTAACCAGAGCACCCGGAGGAAACCCACGTTACCGCAGGGAGGACATGCAGACTCCACACAGAAGGCACACCAGCCGAGAACTGAACCGGAGAACTGAACCGGAGAACCTCTTCCTGTGAGGTGACAATGCTAACTGCTGCACCACAGTGGCCACCCCAAATAGAGAAAAAAATGAGAAGCAGACTTGGGCTAAATAGCCAATTGTCTCCATCTTGCCTATAACATCTCTATAAAATTTAGTATGAAGACAGGAAGATTTAGTTATCCAGTGTTACACCAATTATTTTACACAAGAATTCTACAAGATTTAAGTTTCCCTGCTTTCAAAGTTTGTAACGCATCATCAAGCTACCACCTCCCAGTCATTAGTAAAGGCAGACTAATTGTAACATGAAGCACTGCCTAGTCTGGGATAACTTTACATGCATGTTGCTGTCCTGCAGAAAACAGCAGGTAATGCTGTTGAATGCAAAAATGTGGTCTGCTATAAACTGTGGCAATCTATTTTTTATTTTTTCAAAAAAGAAAATAAAAATACATCACATGTGGATTTAAAAGATCCCTTGGTACCTATCAAAAAGAGATGGAGTATTTTATTTATATACAAAAATAACTATTATTTACACAATATTTACATGTTTACAAATACTTACAAGTGTGCAAATATATATATATATATATATATATATATATAGGTCTAGGACTACTCACTGAAAGCACATTTCACTGAAACACATTTGACTGCGCACAATTCACTGAAAGCTCACTTCAATGAAAACACAATTCACTGAAACACATTTCACTGAAAGTTATATATGGCCTTTTCCCCACTGCGGTGTGACCCTGGAGTTAGAATATATAGTAAGGGGGGTGTGGCGGGCACTGCCCCCCACATTGGGGGTGTGGGAGGCATAGCCCCCCACCTATTTTAAATATTTTGAACTATACACATGGATACTTGCAATTTCAATAAATTACTCTTTCCTAAACTTAATATATATCCAAACTATGTGGGGGGCTATGCTCCCCACACCTCCCAATGTGGGGTGGTGGTGCACCCCCCCTTCCTATATATTCTAACGCCACGGTCACACTACAGTGGGGAAAAGGCCATATATAACTTTCAGTGAATTGTGCTTTCAGTGATTTGTGCACAGTCATTTGACTTTCAGTGAATAGTCCTAGACCCATATATATATATATATATATATATATATATATATATATATATATATGGGTTCCTATGACTTCATCGAACTGTCTAATCACCGACACTCACCTCTTCGACACCAAACCATCGACGTCCATATCATCGACAATTCCGGTAAGCGATCTTCCCCTTCACAGGACCCATGGTAGCGCATGTTCCTGTGTTACAACGATTAGGGTTTACGTGATTCCGTATAATTTACCTTGAAAGCGCTACCATGGGTCCTGTAAGGGGGAAGATCGCTTACCGGAATTGTCGATGATATGGACGTCGATGGTTTGGTGTCGAAGAGGTGAGTGTCGGTGATTAGACAGTTCGATGAAGTCATAGGAACCCATATATATATATATATATATATATATATATATATGTATATATATATATATACATATATATATATATATATATATACATACATATATATACATACACACAAATCTGTTGACACAGTTGTACTCATTTTCATCCACATTAGATCCCCACTCCTTTTTCCATAACCATTTGATTTTACTTCATACTGTTGCTAAAATCCATTTACCATAAACAGAATTTCATTTATTCCTTCATTCCATATAACCCATATAACATAAAATAAGAATCAGGAAATGCACCCTCTAGTCACAAAAATGATGAGGCAATCCCAAACAAAAGGCAAAAATCAAACCAATGTGTTCCACAGCAATGCAGTCCTATTAAAAATCCACAATCCTGTTCTTATTCAGGCACCATCAGAGACAAGCACTTACTCTGAGGTGCTTTTAGCATTTATTTTACCTTGTGGATTTTTAATAAAGGTCTGCCTTGCTGTGGAACACGTTGGTTTGATTTCTGCCTTTTGTTTGGGATAACATAAAATAGCTTTTTATTTATTATTTTAACATATTCTTTACTTCTACTCTCATAATATTCATATTTAATCATATCCATGTTTAATTTATCAACTTCTTTTATTTCTTCAAATAATCTTCTTTACATAATTTTCCCCATAACGTTTTTTACTCATATTTCAAAGACACGTGACATAGTTTCTACTTCATGACAATGTAAACATATTCTATAACTTTTCTTCTTATATGGCATATTTCCTTTTACTAGTAATTTATATACTACCAATCTCCAAAAAAATCTTTGACATATTACTTTCTGATTACAGCATTTGCTTCTTATTTTTATATTTCGATTTTCCCATGGTTTTACATAGTGATATTTTATCATTACATTCTTGTATCATACTTTTCTATCTTTTTCAATATCATCAATTTTTATTTTCCACAAAAATATATTTTTTCTTGGTAACATTTTATATCATTTATACACTTTTTTTATCCTACCTCGAAATGTATCATACTTATATTTATACAATTTTACTACTAATCTCTCATCTTTTTAATTTTCCACTGTAACACTTTGTAGAAATTTAATGAAACAGCATATACCATTGGACTAATTAACCCTAAAACTCCTCTTTTATTTACATACAAAACTCTTCTTTTCAGTGTTTTTCATCTAGAACCCCAAATAAATGAAAAAAATATCTGCAATAATTCCTTTTCAAACACTGTTGGCAACATAAGTACACTTGCTAAATATGCTATTTTTCCCATCAGTACTGAATTTATCAAATAAGCCTTTTTTTCTGAATGATAATTTATATGTTCTCTAGAAAAGACAAGTTTGTTTTATTTCTTCTATTGCTTTTCCCACTGAATTCTACTTACATCTTTAGTCCCAAATTTTATACCTAACACAGACATTTCATTCATTGTAAAAATATATACCCCCCAATTTTTACTACCTCACCTAAACTTTTACTTATCACTTTATTTAAAGCCATCCTTATCATCTCTAGACACTAATTTGTGCAAATTATTACCTCTTTTATCCACATTTTTTTTTGCAATTATTCTAACATCATCTGCATAAGTCAATAGAACTGGAATTCTTAACCCTTCAGATGTTATATACCCCACCTCCTTCATTTTGTAATTTATTTCACATACTATCACATTCATAACGAATGCAAAGAGTATACATCTCATTAAACATCCCTGTCTTTACCCAGTCTTCATATGTACCTCTTAGCTTAACCAGCAGTTTACAAGTATTTTACTTTATTATTACTAAATGCTGACATATACAATTTCCTAACTTTCTCACTTATATTATATTATTTTATTATAAAGGTCATCTATCATGATTTTCACTTCTTTTCTGTTCATATTATCATCCAAAATTTCTCTATCATTAATACTACTTGACAACCCTTCCCCTTTATACTATATATGCTCTCTTCCATAATATTTTCCAGGGCATCTGGAAGCTCCGCCTGTTTTGTATTATTTTCATACAGATCTTATAATCATTATTATTTAATACCACTGGTCTCCTGATTTTAATTGTCTTCTATCTTCCTTCTTACATATGAATTTAAATATTCTACTATATAATTATTTATACATAAAACTTTCATTTAACCATTCATTCAAAATCTTTAAAATATATATTGTTCCCAGTCCATTAAATTTTTATACATTTCATACTGTATTCCATCTGGGCCTGCAGCCAAATCTATATCTACTTGTCCTAATACTTTATTTAGCTTATTTTAAAAAAATCTCCTTTTCCAAATCTTTATTCTCTTTTTCTGTCAACTTTTTTACTTTTCATGTTTTTTCCACTCCACCTTTTTTCTTTAAGCAGTTCTTATACATATTGTAGTACACTTTTCATAATCGTTTTCTGAGTTCTTTATAGCTCTCCTTTTATATTTTTTATTTCTCTCATTACACTACCATATTCCTTTACTAATCTGCTTAAATAACTTAATACTTGTTCTATTTTTCCTTGTAAAAAATATCTTTGCTTACATAAAAAGAAGTTATACACTCACCATAATGTTCCATCTGACTTGTTGCTTTTCGTTTGTCTTCAACCTGTGGGACACAGATCAGGGACGGATCTGACTCGCTGCATTTTCGAGCAATGGATCCGAGCTCCAAGCTCCTCCCCTACCCATAATGCCCCTGTCTCCCTCATCCCCTCAGATCAAGTTTGCTGCCAACCATAGCATATCGACCTGACCAAAGGCCTAACCCCTTGTAAGAAATACACAGAGAACACCAAAGGAAAGACCAAGTTTTGTCAAAGTAAGGGCTATGTCTCTTCCGTCCAGTCAACTACACAGCCCACGCAAGGCAGGGGGAAGGAGGGATGGTTGTAGACAAAAGAAAAGCAACAACTCAGATGGAACATTATGGTGAGTACATAACTTCTTTATCTGAAGTTGTTTTCATTTGCCCTTCAACCTGTGGGACAGAATCCCACAGCTACCAAAAACTCTGGGAGGTCCTCATGGAAGAATATTCCGGAGCACGGCGGAGCTTCCAGATGCCCTGCTTCTGGACAGAAGATCCAACTTATAGTGTAAAATGAATGTGTGTGAATATGCCCAAGTAGCCACAAAGCAAATGTCATCCAAAGAAACTCTAGACCAAAAGTCTGCTGAAGTAGCCATAGACCTAGTAGAATGCGCCCTGACTTCACCTGGTGGAGATAGTCCTTTGGCTGTATATGCCAGAACTATGTACTGAGAAATCCAATGAGCAATTGTGACCTTCGATTCGGGTTTCCCTAAAAGGGCTTAGAGTAGGAAACAAAATGTTGATCCAACTTACAAAAGGACTTTGTTCTATGCAAATAAAAATGTAATTGCCTATAAACATCCACCAGGTGCAATTTATACTTTCCCTTATTCTGAAAATTCAGAAAGAAAGCAGGGAGATTGATGACCTGATTAATGTTTGATTCCAAAGCCATTTTTGGAAGGAAAGAAGGATTAGTGAGTAAGGATACTCTGTCCTTATGGAAAATCCCTTTGGCTGAAGTAATAGCAATCAGGAAAGCTGTCTTCTAAGACAGAAATTGCAGATCCACTGAAGCTGCAGTTTCAAAGGGGGAAGAAACCAAGGCTTGAAGGACTAGAGAAAGATCCCAAGATGGCGCTGGGTCCTTGATTGGAGGCCTAAGTAAAAAGGTCCCTTTCAAAAAGGCTTTACAAAGCTTTAAAGAAGCCAGGGAAGTTGAGTTATCTCCTATATGGAAGTTAGAGATAACTGCCAGCGGAACCTTAACCATAGAAAAGCTGGCACCCTGTTGAAAATTACCTGCCAGAAACTATACGATGACAGGAACTGGAGCAGTGAAAGGATCTAAATCATGCTGAGATGCCCAAATCGAAAAACTTTTCCACTTACTAGAATAAACCTTCCTAGTGGAAGATTTATGAGCCGTTACCAAAATCTTCTTAACTGGAGAAGATAGTCTGGAGTCCTAATTATCATGGGAAATGGAGCACCCAAGCTGTAAGCTTTAGGCTGGCCAGATCTGGATGTGGAATCTCTGAGAAATGTGAAGTCAGATCTAGAACCGGATCCAACGTCAAGGGAAGACACACTACATGAGACCACAGAGAGGGGAACCATACTTGGTGACTCCAGAATGGGGCAATGAGGATAACTGAGCTCACCAGCCATCGAACTTTCTGAATGAAATTTGGAATCAGATGAAGAGGAGGATAAGCATACAGAAGACCGGAGGGCCAAGCATGAACCAAAGTGTCTCTGGGGGACTCCCCCAGTGGGGGGTTCAGTGCAAAAAACATTGCACTTCACGTTGGCAGGATAGGTGAAGAGATCACAGCAAGGCTGACCCCACTTTAGAAAGATCTGTTTCGCTACTGAAGGATTCAGAGACCACTCATAAGGCATCAGGATAGACCTGCTGAGGCTGTCCGTTAGAAGGTTGGACCTCCTTGGAATGTGCATTGCTACCAGAAAACGGCTGGTGGAGATCACACTTTCTATAATCTCATGGCTTTGCGGCAAAGGGGATAAGACCTGGTTTCCCCCCTGTTTGTTGATGTATCAGACTACGGACATATCTGTCTGGATGGCAATCGTCCCTAGGGGACGATGGGCATGAAGACCTTGCAATGCCAACAGCACCGCCCTCATCTACAAGACACTGATATGCAGTTGGGTGTCCAGGGAAGACCACGCGCTTTGGACTGTCCTTCCCGAGCAGTGCCCCCCCCCCATCTGAGTAGGGAAGGGTCAGTAGTCATCATGATCAGGAAGGTAGGAAGGATGAACACGCCACCCCGATGAAGGTCCTGGGAATGAATCCACTAGAGAAGGGAATCCTTGCAGGCTCAAGACAGATGAACACTGTAGGATAACAGAAGATCAAGTAATGACCACTAGACTGCTAGAGTCCACTGCAGCACCCTCATGTGCAACCGGGCCATGGGAATGAGGGTGATCATGGCCGCCATGGACCCCAACATATTCCGATGGGGGGAGTTTGGGCTTGAAGAATGCACAAGATTTGATGCTTGAGAGATAGAAGCCTGTCAGAAGTTAGAAAAACTTTGGTCTGAATGGTGTCTAACCAAGATGCAATAAAATCCAGAACCTGAACATCAGGGACTTGTTGAGATTTATGGTGATACGCAACTGGTGAGCGGTCTGCAGAAGGAGATCCCTGGCTTGGCAGAGTCGATGCCTGGAGGGAGCGGAAAGGAGCTAGTCATCCAGGTAGGGGAAGATCTGGAAACCCTGCAGCCACAAGTGAGCTGCTACCACTGCCATCACTTTGGTGAACACCCTGGGGGCTGTGGTGAGACCAAACGGTAGTGCTCTGAAATGGTAATGGATGGACCCCAGCCGTAAGAGGAAGAATCTCCGAGAGCGCCTCTCCATTTTGATATGATAGTACGCATCTTGGAGATCCACCAAGCACATCTAGTCTTTCTCCTGCAGGAAGGGCAGGATAGACTAGAGACTTGACCAAACAGAATTTCATCTTGGCAACTGAAAGGTTTAGGGTTGAAAGATCCAGGATGGGTTTTAAGTCCTCCACTTTTCTGTCACTAAAAAGACCTGGAATAGATGACTCATCTGGACTGGCCCGGGGGGACAGGCTGGATGACTCGCTTTTTGAGCAGCTTGAAAATTTTCACTGCTCCACCCTCCCTTTGCGTGGGTGGAACGTCCAGGAGGTGCTTAAGAAAGAGTGGCGTTTGAGTGAAGGTGATTGAATATCCTCTGGATATGATTTGCAACACCCAACAATCATCTGTGATTGACTCCCAGGCTGTTGGGTGCAGTGAGAGGTGACCTCTGACTGCCTCCAGAGACGATGAGTAGCGAGGCCCAAGACTCTTGGTTCCTCAGACCCCCTCTGCCGCAAGTGCGGCGTCTCTCAAATTCCCCTCTGCTTCTGGGGGAAAGCGATTCCTGAGCATCTTGGAAATAACCCTGTGACTTCCTGAACCACATCTTCTTCACCCCTTGCTGATTCCTGGAAAAGGATAGTTGAGAAGTGGATTCCGATGGCAGACAAGATCTTCCCATCCTTCTCACTCTGGACCAATGTGTCTCGCACTGTCTTCCCATGGTATGGTATGGGCTATTCATAAAAGATGCAGTAAAGGGCTCCGAAAATGCACAAAGTTGGAGTCAGGCGTGATACCTAATGGCAACACCTGCCCCGGCCACTCTAGTGGTGCCTTTGGTAGCGTGATATGGGAGCAGCAGAGAGGTGTTGGAAATGGAGGTGAGGGTGGCCATCTGGGAGGAAAAGACTTTCTTCTCCTCCACCAACATGGACCCTGGGGCAGATTCAACGATCTCCTTGACCAGGTCTCGCTAAAGCCTGATCATGTGTGCCATATAGTTCAGCGCGCGAACAGAGAATGTTGCTGAAGCATAGACCAGCTTCCCAAAATGGTCCATGGTCCTAGGCTCTCAGTCTGGCAGATGGACTGTGGAGCTCTCCTGAGTGAGCTCCTTCCTGGTGGCTGCCGCCACCACCAGGAAATCAACTGGGGATCCCTTTGACCAATGCAGTTTGTCTGAAGGAGCACTTAGGATCTTTTTAGGGCATTTAGGAATAGGCTCCACCATGTCAGGTTCCTTCCATGCCCGAGATGTAATCAATCTACAAGGGGATCCATGGGACGGGACAACCAGGAGAGAGAGGGTTCTCTGTCAAACACCTCAAGGAACACCGACTCATCCAGGTTGGGTTTTTGGGCAGACCAACCCCCATGCTAGCGAAGGAATTCCATGATGTCTCCAAAGGAAACTTCCTCTAAGTCGGTGTCCTCCATGAGAGACTCCAGTGGTGATCTAAGTGTCTCCTTTTACATGTATGTATCGGAGGAGCATCCTTGGGGGGGGTCTCTGGTGAGGACTCGAAAGCTTCAGGCTGTTGCCGTGGGGGATCTCCCTGGGACAGAAAGGCAACAGGCTGTCCCTGAGGGGGCAGGATGGCAGAATCTGGACCAGAAAAAGAGGGAGCCAGGCCGGACTCTGAGGACGAAAGCGTCAACGGTCTTGATGGAACCAAGAGGACCCTCTCCACCATGTAGAAGGCAGAAGGAGAATGAACCCTCTGAAGCTGGAACCATGATTGGGTCCATAATCCTCTGAGTCAAGAGGGCAGCCACTGCTGAACCTCCAGGTGCCGAGACTCCGAGTTGATGGCCTGACTCTGAAAAACTCGGAGCCGACACCACCCCTTCAGATCTGGAGGCAAGGCTACTGCTACGACAGCGAGATGGCTCCGAGCTAGTCGGAGCTGCCCACTCAGGGCAATGGTTGGCATCGAAGTACCAGGTACCATCAACACTGACCCCTCAATGCCAAGGGGCCTCGGATCCAAGGACTCCGAAACCAGGGGTCAGATCGGAAAAGGAGTAATTGGCAAAAAAGCAGACTGCATGCCCCCAGCCCTGGAGGGGGAGTGGGAAGGCAAGACTTCCATGTGAATCTGAGTGCGGATAAATCTCCGCATCATTTTGTCCACCTCGGCTTCAGCGTGGCTGTGGGTGGTACCGGGCTGTGGAGGCCACAGACACCAGACTAGAGAGGCGGTGGGGGGAGGCTGACACAGGGAAACGGCCCCAAGAAACTTCCGGCTCCGGGGAAAAGCAGGGTAAATGGAGCCTGAGCTGAGAGCTGAGTGAGATTTCGCCAGGGGCTTGGCTAAGGAAGCGCAGTCGGGGGACTGCTTCCTAGGCCTATCCCAGTTTCTATGCTTACGCTTCTCCCTGTCCCTGGTCTCTTGGTGGGAGGTTGATTCCCAGAGTCCGGGGGAGAGGAAGAAGCTGAAGTGGAAGCAGGTGCCTCCGTGGAAGGAGGAGGAAGGAGGCCCTTAAGTATCAGCTTATTCCTCCTGTCGATCAACGTGCAGGGGTTGAATCCCGTGCCGATTCGGCAGGAGGAATCCAAGTGCAGGACCCCTAAACAGACCACGCACAGAGTGTGGCCATCAGAAGGGGAACCTTATGGCCACACTCTATGCACTTTTGGAACCCTGGCTTAGGAGTCTCTGCCATGGTTAACGGAAGAAGGGAACCCACTAGCAAACACACACCTAAAGAGAGGGAGGGAGAGAGAGAAGAGGGAAATGGGTATAAGTCTTTTTTTTTTTTTTTTTTTGAGATAATTTAAGGCCTGAGTGCAAGTGTAGAGATATGTGAAAAGAGAGAAAAGGAGATAGAAAACATGAAGAAGACAGAATTAAACAACAAAATTCACTCACCAAAAGCCTGGACTATGTTAACATTTCCATAGAACATTGGTTAAAAACTGATATCGGTTTAAATTGTAGGAACGAAAACGTGAATTCTGACCTGGGTACACTAGATCAACAAATCCACGTTTAAAACTTTATTATTCAAATATAAGAAAATTCAGTTAGAAAATGAGTACCTAACTGAATGTATTAAGAGGGAGCAAGTCCCTAAAGGACTACGAATGTGGAAATATCCAACCGGGTTGGAAAAGGATTCACATCTTTACAAAGAACTTTTGGGATTTTTTAACAGACAAGGCTGTGAATTGTTACGTATTCTTATTGTGGATAAGAATAAGAAAATGGCACTATTGTTAAGAGAAATTAATCAGGTAGATGTCAACATTAAAAATGACTTGTTGTTTGAATCTAAGAAAAATGTTTTTAATGCTGTGTTTGATACTGTCTATAATGAACTCAGTGATTTAAAAGGGAGAAAGGAAAGGAAGTTATGTAGGGACAAAATGGATTATGAGAAGGGTGTGGCTTATCCAGACCCCCCAAGAGGGCAATTTAATCAAATTACTGGTAATCACAATACTTATACGTTAAGGCAAGCTTGTGAGACACAGGATGATGATAAGGAAGGAGAGGAAATCCCTTTAGAACAAGCCCCCCTCAGGAGATCGGAGAGGCTAATCAACCAAAGACAGACAAGGTCGAATTATTACAGTCCTCGATCTGCACCACGGAGGGGGAGGGGGGGTGGAACAACTACCGGAGATAAGCAGCCCATCACATACTGAGACTGAGAATGTGATTCTTTCAACTGTGACTAATGATTTGGGTGACTTCAGTATTTATAATTACAGTGGTCTTACTGTCACTAGGGAATGGGCCGATTTTCTATCCAAAGGTATGAATTTTGTGCCTACTAGTTAGGGCAACATAGTAGATGTTATGGTGCAGTTAAAACTATTTACAAGGAAATTAAATCTAGCTTTATTTTTTCCTGATAGTAATTTTACTTATGGCTCAAACCTTAGGAGACCAAGTACCTTTCAACCTCCCAATCACCCTTTGGTACAAATATTTGAGGTTCTACGTGAAAACGACATTAGAATACGATTGGGTTATACGCATAATGACTCACCCATAGACAATTTAAAAATAAAGGAGAAGGGTATTTTGAGTGAAATTTTACATCAGACTAATATAAGACTTATGAAACCGGACAAGGGTGGGGGTCTGGTTATTATGAATACTGATGATTACAATAGTAGAATGTTTGACATACTATATAGTGAAGTGTACACTGAGACCTCACAAAATGAATTAAACATAGCATATTGTAACATTGACTTAGAATTGGAGCAACTTTTACTGAATGGACAAATCACACTAGACACACACAACTGCATTTTAACCAAACATCCCAGGATTCCCACCATATTTGGAATACCAAAAATTCACAAATCAATACACAGTCCACCTTTAAGACCCATTGTAGATGCCAAAGCCTCCAAAACATTTAGTATAGCAAAACACATTGACAGTATGACTAAGGGGGTCCTTGATAATCGGACTACTATAATTAAGGACTCATGGGACTTCCTTGGTAAAGTTAATCAGAATATGTATGACAGTAACCTCATCCTGGTGACTATTGATGTCTGTGACCTGTTTTCAGTTATACCACATGATATAGGTCTGGACTGGTTCTATGAGTTTCTATGCAGTAATTCATCATTGAATCATGACACCATCTTGACCATCCGTACTTGTATGGAGATGGTTTTGGAAAATAATTTCATTACATTTGAAGGACATTTATTTAAACAAAGACTTGGAGTTGCCATGGGTGCATGTTGTGCACCAATCTTCGCCAACATTGTCTTAGCATATTGGGAAGATCAATACATTTTTAACTCCGTTTTCAGGACTTCATGGGTATTGTATGGGCGATACCTTGATGATATTGTCCTGTTTTGGAATCAATCAGAAGAAGATTTGAATAGCTTCTTTTCGTACATGAACAGTACCACCAGTTTTTTGAGATTTACCATGGTCAAGGATCTAGATTATATTCATTATTTGGACATCACCATAAAGAAAGATTATGTGAACAACTGTTTTATTTCCCAACTATATAGGAAACCAACCTACTCTAACACATACAATTTACAATACTACATTTTACTAGTGCACATCCTTTGCACCAGAAGAAGGCCCTGGTCAAGGGCCAATGTGTTAGATTGGCCAGGATGGCGTCTGACTTTTATGACTTTACCAAGGAATGTGACAATTTGTCCAATATGTTTCAGAGAAGAGGTTATCCAGAGCCTTTTCTATCAAACATAATTCAGGAAGTTATAAATAAGAGGACCAGTGGACACTTTAGAGCCCTATTGGGCAATAGGGATGACCACAACAATGTGAGGCACAATAATACTATTTTTACACATGCACTGACACTCACATATTCTTCAGATTTTGAAGAAATCAAATACATAATACATAAATATTGGAAGGTTTTTGATAATAATATTGGGGTCTTGGACAAGATAGGTAATAGACCCACTATAGTTTATAAAAAGAGTACATCAATAAAAGGACTACTTGAAAAAGGCAAACCTAATCTCATTAGAGGTGGCACGTTTAAATGTGGTACATGTCCCCAGTGCCCTTTCATGATGGATATGGACAAATTTAAACTTAAGAATTTTGGATCCATTACTAATAAAAAGAAAATGTTTTGCTATACTAAGGGGGTTGTTTATATTGCAGTATGTAAAAACTGCAAAGGTTATTATGTGGGGAAAACAAAAAATGCTTTTAGACTTAGAGTCTACCAACATTTATATGATATGAAGCAGAAAAATATGAAGAATGCTTTATTTAGGCATATTAATGACCAAAGTAATCACAGTTTTAGTTTTTTTATTCTTGAACAATTTGATTTGGGACAAAGGGGCGGACCTGTTGAGGAATATTTGAAGTACATTGAGTTAAAGTGGCAGATCAGACTGAATGCATACTCCCCTCCAGGTCTTAATAATAGAATTTCTATAGCACCACTTTTGAAACTTAAACAGTTATTTATGTTATGATTTATTTATATTGTCATTGGTATTTTTTGCCTTATAACATTCTTTACATGTGACACTACTGATTCAACATTTGGTTAGCTGATTTTTTGTGTACTTGCAAATAGGGGGAGTATTCACTACTACCTTACACTTCCTGTGATGTTTCTTAATTGAAAGGAAATAATGTGGGGTAATATTTTACTAATTGACTATGTGTGTATTTAAGGAGTTATCAGCCAGCAATTCACTGTTCTGAAGAAGTCTGAGTACTGACGAAAACACTTAACTTGTTGTTTTATCATTTTTAAACTGTGACTTTATGTGTATTTGTACTTCATTTTGATCATTGTATTGAGTAAAGAATTTTTTCATTATTCAGGTTCCGTCTCGTTGGATACCACCCTGCATCTGCTGTTCATTCTACTTTACATTGTCTGTGAGTGAAACACCTTAACCATTGTACCAAGCCCCAATTTTTAGCTGTAGATATTATTTTTCATCCATTTCCTTTCTTTTTTCTTTTGTACTTATCCCTTTAAATTTTCTTTTTCTGTCTTTTACCATTGTACCAAAAACATTCCTTTTCCCTTTTAGTGACTCCCAGTTGATGTCTTCTTCATCACATATTTCAGAACCTTCTTCTATGTTCTATTTATTATTTTTTTCTCATCTGATTTATTTTCCTATTTCTACTCTGTTCATTTTTCCCTTTCTTTTTCTTTAATCTTATTTTTATTTTTGAAATCCATCCATAAATATCAATTTTGTTACATTTATAACAATTCAATTCACATTTTTTGCATCATGTCCCATTTCCCCACAAATATAACATTTTCTTTTGTCACAGCTACTTAACAAATGTCCTTCTTTTCCACAAAAAACATGTTTTGTGTTGTCCCCAGTATTTTACAACACCCCTATTCCCCTCCACATTTATCATGGTTTGTATATGTACAACTTTTTCTCTTTCTATTTGTAACACAATACTGTAATCTCAGCCACCAGCCCATAAACCCCTTTTGCCATAAACTTTTGCAATGCCCAGTACTTCTTTACATAAAGCTCTTAAAGTTTCTCTTTCTACCTCTGTTCGAAATTGTACATAAATCTTTTTTGTTTCTCTGTTAAATTCTTTTATCACATAAAGATTCCATGTATTACAGTCTTTTGGTCATACTCTCCAAGAAAATTTTCCATTGAAAAAACAGTCTCTGCATCCTCCTTTTGTATTCTCTCCAAAATGTCCCCCCAGGAAACATCTTCTTTTTCTGGTTCATTCAGCACCACCATTTCTTTAAGTAAATCATCCCACAACTCTCCCAACTGTATGGTTGTAATTATATATCCACCATTTGGTGATTCATCTCCATCAAATAGGTTTCTTTGAAACATTTCCTCATAAGCCTGCACACATTCTCTGGTCTTGATATTTGCTTTCTCCTTCATTTCTTCCACCACTCCATCATCTCCTTCTCTCTCCATCTGCCTCTTTGTTTCTTCAGGCTGCTTCTGTGCCTGGCACGGAAACAGGAAGGGCTCCTCCAAAATGGGTCTTACTCTCAACAGTAACGACATGGGGAAGCTCCCCAATGCCCTTGTCAAATCTCCCTTAGTAGTATAAATAACACCTCAGGTCTCCCCAGCAAAAAATGTGTACTTTAAAATGTCCTGCTAAATCTAAATACAACTGTTTGAAAATTGAAATAAAGAATGCATGTCCTAATGAGAAAACTGTGTATAAAAGATCCCTTTGATAAAAAACTGAAATGCAAACAGGGTACCCTTCTATTTCAAAAACTGTTTGGAAAAATAACAGTACTTGCATATTATCGGAACCACATTCCCAATATAGTCCTGAAGCAGAATCGTCATTTTCTACGCAGTGAAGTCATGAACCCTGAAACCTAAGTACTCATGTTTTTTACTCTCCAATCTGGGTTACAGACGTTAAGTAAATAGGGAAGATCTGGGACCCACCTGCTTCTATATTACTAGATTATATGAAAATCGCCTGTATTACATCTGCACTGCTGGAAAATAGGCTGGTGGCTGACATGTGCTTTCCTATAATTAAAGCTGTCATTTTACTTTTACCTCATAGAACACAGTTGTATTAGGTATGAATATATACGCCTATTACTTATTTTATGCATCCTGGGAGCATTACACTGCATAGCCAAGGGTAACTGATTACGGCCATTGTCCTCTGGTTCCATCTGACTTTGTACTTGTTTCTCGAGAAGACAGGATGAGAGACAGGATCCTATTAGGTGCAAAGTTTGTATTACGGGTCCTCTAATAATCAGGACTGGGTGTCGCTTTGATGAAACCAATTGCTATGGAGTGTGAAATCTGTAAGATTTACAAAACAAAATTATCCGTACTTCACATCCTACGAACATGCCTCTTAAAGGTAAACATAATTGGGTCTCTCTAATTCAGTGGGAAAGCTAGTAGCACATCAAAGTAAATTTTCTGAAGAATAATTATAAAAGTGGTCCATCGAGATCCGTGCTTTTCTCTGGTAAAGTTTTCAGGGTTCATCACTGCACTGTATAGAAAATGCCGATTCTGTTTCAGGACAGGGTTGGGAATGTGGTTGTGATAATATGTAAGTACCAAAATAACTGCCACTTTCAAAGACACTGAACTCAGAAACCACCAACAGTATGGTAAATTCACATCTGTTCATTAGTAATAAGAGATGTCAGAAATGTGATTGCATCCTTTATGAAGCAATCCTTCAGTTCCCTCTGCACTACATCTTTCAGTGCTTGGGAAAGGAGCCAGTTTGTACAGCAAGAAGTTGTAAACATAAACAGAATGCAAAGAAAAGGACAAGTTATCAATATTTACATACTGATGAGGAAAGGATATCTCCTGGTCCAAATCTTTTTCATTTATCCTTGCAGTTAAGGGCTACTAGCAGCTTCCAAGATCTCAGATATTTTCTGAAGAAATGAGGCAGGAACTGAATAATTTATGTAATGCTGCTTAGGTTATGTGATATATAGCAATATATGTTTAGCAAATTGTTTATGTTAATTATAGTGTGGTTACTTTTATATGAATGAAAATGTGCCTGTGTCACAAGTAATAACTCAATAAAGGTGTTTAAAATGCCAGGACACAAGTGCCCAGAGATTCCTTGATTTTGTCAATGCGAATGCCTTGAAACAGCTAGTCGATACCCCCACAAGAGATGATAGTATTTTGGACTTGGTATTAACTAACATGAGTAACCACTGCAGTATCTCTATAGTATCATCCTCCCTGGTAAGATCCAACCATAAAGTGGTCACTTTCAAAGTTACCATCTCCCCCAACCCCCTCTCTAACTAGGATCAGACATAAAAACTTCTCCAAAGCTGACTACAGTCTCCTGAGGGATGGTATAAACAGCTTCAGAGCTCCCACCCCCTCTGCAGGAACTGGCACCAATATCCAAAACTACAGCAAAGCACTATACGAGCATTTATATAGATGCATGAAATCAGGAATACCCAACAGGACTAAATCATCATCTGCAAGGAAGAGTAAACCTGTCTGGTGGACATCTGCAATAAATAAACTCCATAACAAAAGGAAAACATTGCTGTCCAAGATCAAGAATGAGAAGGTGCCCAGATGGAAGCAATGTCTCCTTAGCCTGAACAAGCGAATAAGAGCACTAGTGAAATCCTCCAAAGCAAACGTCAAGTCCAACCTCTACTAGAGACAATCATAAGGCCTTCTTCACATATGTCCGCAGCCTTAAAGGAAAGACCCAGATCTGTTCAGAACTGGTGGTCAAGAACACCACATATACAAATGCCAAAGATACAGCAAACTTGCTGGCTGACAGATTCAGTGAAAACTTTACCTCTCTGTCCCCCCATCAGTAAATCAGGACATCCCCAGTACCTGCCCCCTTCCCCTTATATCTAGGGAACAGGTCATCACTGCTCTCTCAAAGGCAAAAAATACAGCCTCCATGGGACCTGATAACATCCCAGGCTGCATCCTATTTAAACTCAGGCAGGAACTTGCAGCACCATTAGGCACCCTATTCAACCAAAACCAGAGAGCTGGCTTCATCCCAGCTGAGTGGAGGACAGCTACTGTCATCCCTTTACATAAAGGTGGAGTGTCCACCGATCCGGGAAATTATAGACCCATCAGCCTAACTAGCTTGATCTGCAAGGCTATGGAACAGATTATCATGGACCTCATTAACAAGGACATTAGCAATCTCCAAACACTTGATCCCACACAGTTTGGCTTTGCCAATGGGATGTCATTCTGCTAAATTTGGTCGACTTCTTTGAGACAGTCACCAAGGCCATGGACGGGGGGAAGACAGTGCACACCATCTACCCTGACCTGGCCAAAGCCTTTGACACTATTCCCCACTCAGGCATAATAAACTCTCTCAACTAGGCATCAATCCACTTGTTACCAGATGGGTAGCAAACTGGCTCACTGATAGAACCCACCAAGTCAAAATAGGGGAAGCCACTACAAGCAGTAGACCTGTAACAAGAGGCATATCCCACTGTTCGGTCTTGGGGCCTCTGTTATTTGGGATATACTTTTCTGATGTGCAGGCCAAAACTAGTGGGCTATGGCTGACCAAGTTTGCAGATGATTGCAAGCTGGGTGCTGTCATCAATTCCCCTAGGGATGTGGACATTCTCCAAGAAGGTCTCACTCAGACAAATGACTGGTGCCAGAAATGTGGCCTCAAGCTGAATACAGAAAAATGCATCATCATCCTCTTTGGGGAGAGTGACATCCCCGCAAATTATCACATTAATAACAATGTCCTAAGAACACAATCAGTCCTGAAGGATTTGAGTACCCAGGTTGATAGCAACCTGATTTTTGACCACCATATTGCTTCCGTTGTACAGAAAGCCTTTTACATGGCCCACTTCATAAGTAAGGGTATCTCATCTCGGGTCAAAGAGGACATAGCAACCCTGTATTCTTCCCTTATAAGGCCCATTATTGAGTATAATGCCCCTTTTGACATGTACCTTGCAAAGCACATGCAGCAGCTGGAGAGACCACACAGGTTCCTCACCAGGAGAATCCAGGGCCTCAAACATCTACCATATAAAGATAGACTAAAAGCCCTATCCCTCTACCCAGTTTCATACAGACTCCTCATACGTGACCTCTGTCTGGCATACTAGGTGATCAAAGACCCCACCTTGATGGGACTGCTGTATATCCACTAGTCAAGCTCCACTCGAGTAACCTGCACATGTGGCCTCAACCTGGTCTGTGACATCAACAAGACTTGTTGGCGGGACAGATTTGTGTCCCAGAGGCTCCCCCATCTATGGAACAGACACCCTCTCCACATCAAGCAGAGTACCTCTTTAACCCTTTTTAAGCGCAACTGGATGCGAAAAAATAAGTTATGTACTTGCCACAACGTTCCATCTGAGTAGTTAGACTTCATTTGTCATCAACTTGTGGGTTTCGGATCCAGACCGGATCCGACAGGGCAGTTTCACCAGCATCAGATCCGAGCTCCAAGCTCCTTTCCTTACCCATAATATCACTGCACCTCCTTTATTCCCTCAGATCGAGTTTGCCACCCAACAAATAAGCCCGATCAGCAAAAACCTGACCAACCAGAAAACACAAGAGAGCCGCAAAGGCACTATCTCTTAGACACTTCAGATATGAACCCAATAACAAGGCCAGGGGAAAGGAGGGAGGGACGGTTGATGACAAATGAAGTCTAACTACTCAGATGGCATGTTATGGCAAGTACATAACTTCTTTATCTGAAGTAGTTAACTTCATTTGGTCATCAACCTGTGGGACAGAGTCCCCAGCTACCATAACGTTTGGTAGGCCCTCATGGAAGGATATTCCAGAACACCATGGAGCCAAAGGATGCTCTCCCTTTGGAAACCATGTTCAGTTTATAATGAGAAATGAAAGTATGAGATGAGGACCAAGTAGCCGCTGAACAAATATCGTCCAAGGGTACTCTGGACCAAAAAGCAGCTGACATAGCCATGGACCTGGTAGAATGGGCATGAACCCTCCCCGGAATAGGCATACCTTTATCTTTGTAAACCTGCACAAAAGATCCCAAAGAGGAGAGGGGTCCTTAACGAGAGGGCTTAAAAGAAAGGTCCCTTTAATGAAGGTTTTGCAAAGCCTGGAAGAAGCCAAAGACCCCATGTTTTTACCTACATAGAAATAAGAAATGGCAGCCAGGTGAACTTCCACTGTCGAAGAGCTGGCACCCTTCTGGAAAAGGTGTGCTAAAAATTCAAGAACCGCTGGCACTGGAGCCATAAAAGGATCTAAATCCCTCTGAGAAGCCCAGATCGAAAAACGCTTCCATTTACTAGAGTAAACTTTTCTGGTGGATGACTTATGGGCTGCCAGCAGAATAGACCTAACAGGGGAAGAAAGTACAGGAGTCCTGGCAATCAATGGAACTGCAGCAGCCAAGTCATGAGCTTCAGACTGCCCAGGTCTGGAAGGGGAATCCCCGATGGGTGCGAAATAAGATCCGGAATCAGATCCAAGGAGGAGCTACCAGATAAGACCACAGACAGGGGAATCAGATCTGGCAAGGCCAGAATGGGGCAATCTGGATGACTCTGCTCCCCAACCAACGAGCCTTCTGTAAAAATTTTGTCATGAGGGCTAACAGAGGATATGCATAAAGAAGACCGGGAGGCCAAGCATGGACCACATCGTCTCTGGGGGTTTCTCCCTGAGGGGGGGATCAGAGCAAAGAACTCGCTACACTTCGCGTTGGAAGGAGATGCGAAGAGATCGCAACAAGGACGATCCCACTTGAGGAAGTTCTGCTCCATTACACAAGGATGCAGAGACCACTCGTAAGGCATCAGGACAATTCTGCTCAATTTGTCCGCTAGTATGTTGGACCTACCCAGAATGTACGTTGCTATCAGAAAACGGTTGGTGGAGATCGCCAATTCCCACACTCTCATGGCCTCTCGACAAAGGGGGTAGGATCTGGTTCCTCCCTGTTTGTAGATGTACCAGATCACTAACATGTTGTCTGTCTGAAGCGTAATAGTTCCCAGAGGAAGAGAGGCATGAAGGGCCTGCAATGCTAATAAGACCGCATCCATCTCTAGAAAACTGATATACAGACTGGTCTTGTTTAGGGACCACGTGCCTTGGACTGTCCTGCACGAGCAATGCCCCCCCCAGTCGGGATGCATCCATGGTCACTGTGGCTTGGAGATGTGCTGCAAAGGACCATCCATCTACTATCTCCGGAGATTGAAGCCACCAGAGGAGGGACTTCCTGCATGCCTCGCTTATGTGACTTGGATGTGTCAATGGCCGATCCAATAAAGACCACTGGACTGCCAGCGTCCACTGCAGAACCTGCATATGAAGACAAGCAAAAGGAAGAAGAGTGATAGTGGCTGCCATGGATCCTAGGGCTGTTAACACCACTGCGGTTGGGGGAAAAGGGATACTTAAGAGTCATGAAGATTTAGGCTCCGAACCCTCTCTGGAGTCAGAAAGACTTTGGATTTCAATGCGTCTATTCTCGCCCCTATGTAGTCCAGGACCTGAACCGGTTCTAGAGAGGACTTGGTTATATTTATAGTGATGCCCAGCAAGTTTGACAACTTCCGGAAATAATCCCTGGTTTGACAGAGTAGATGCCTGGTGGGAGTGGCAAGGAGCCAATCGTCTAGGTACAGATAGACCTGTATGCCCTGAAGCCTCAGGTGAGCTGCTACTGATGCCATGACCTTGGTGAACACCCTGAGGGCTGTGGTGAGACCGAAGGGTAGGGCCCAGAACTGGTAGTGACTGACCCCTAGCTGAAAACGGAGAAACCTCCTGAAGCATCTGTGCATCTTTATATGGTAGTACGCATCCTGGAGGTCTATTAAGCACATCCAGTCATTTTCCTGCAGATAAGGCAGGACGGATAGTAAAGTGACCATCCAGAACTTTTCTTTGGCAACTGACAGGTTCAGAGTGGAAAGGTCTAGAATCGGTCTGGAATCCCCAGTCTTTTATGACACCAAAAAGAACCTGGAATAGATGCCTGATCTAGATTGATCTGGGGAGACAGGCTGGATGGCCCGTTTGCTTAGCAGCTTTTCTACTTCGATCGCTGCTGCCTCCCTTTGCGCAGGTGGAACGTCCGGGAGCTGCTTTGGGGGAGAGGGACATGTCTCAAAGGCAATTGTGTAACCTCTGGATATTATTTGGAGCACCCAACGGTCTGTTGACAGGGACTCCCATGCCATCAGGTGCATAGAAAAATGGTCCCTGACCGCCTCCAGAGCACAGCAGTTGGGCAACCCCTCAGGGCTGCTGCACAGGTCTGTCCAAGAACGGTTCTCGAGACCCGAAGTTCTTCAGACCCCCCCCTACCTCTGGGCTGGCATCTGTCTTGTCCCCCTCTGCCTCTACGGGAAAAATAGTCCTGAGTGTCCCAGGAATACTGAGACTTCCAGAACCACATCTTCTTTTGCCCCCGCTGATTCCTGGAGAAGGATCTTTGGGGGTTAGAGAAGTGGATCCTGACAGCAGACAGTGTCTTCCCATCCTTCTCACTCTGGACTAGTGTGTCACAGACCATCTTCCCAAACAAGGAAGAGCCGTCATTGGGAGCAATTGCAAAAGATGCCTTGAAGAGTTCTGCAAAATTACATAGCCTGAGCCAGGCATGTCGCTTCATAGCAACGCCGGATCCGGTTGCCTGTGCCGCTCCTTTGGTGGCATGAGAAAGGAGTAGCATGAACGTGTTGGTAACCGCTTTCAGAGTGGCCATTTGCGTACAGAATGTGTGTTTATCCTCTGGCGACATGGACTCCAGGGGAGACGCAGTGAATTCTTTGATCAGGTTATGCTGCAGTCTAGTAACATGGGCCATATAGTTCAGCTCCCTTATACAAAAGGTGGCTGAAGCATAAGTCTGCATTTCCAAACGGTCCATTGTCCTGGACTCTCGGTCCGGGAGATGGAATGTGGAACTCTGCAGAGCCAGTTCCTTCTTCGTGGCAGCCGCTACCACCATAGCATCCACTGGGGACTCTGTTCCAGCTCGGTCTATCTACAGGGGACTCAAGATTTTATCTGCACGTTTTGGGATTGGCTCCATGGTGTCCAGCTCTTTCCATGCCCTAGTGGTAATGAGGTCAACCAGGGGGTCTGCAGGGAGGGGACACCCAAGAAATAGATGGGCCCATGTCAAATGCTTCCAGGAACACCAACTCGTCTGAGGAAGGCTTGGGGGCAGACCAACCCCCCCCCCCCCCGCTGGCGCAAGATCTCCATGATGTCTCCAAAGGAGAAATCCTCGGGGGGGGCTGATCTGGGGAAGCCTTCCCCTTCCTTCAAGTCTGTATCGTCTGTGAGGGACTTGGGAGAGTCCAGGTGCCTCCTCTTGCACTTGCGTTTATGAGGAACCTCTTCGGTGGGGCTTTCTGGAAAGCACTCACGAACAGCCTATGGTTCCTCGAGGGAAACAGTCTGTAACATGTCGAGCACGGGCTGTCCCTGCATGGGCAGAATGGCAGAAGGCATACTCAGAAGAGAGGGGATCGGGGCAGACTCTTAGGAATTGGTCATGGGCCTTGATCCATGTGAGAGAATCCTCTCCACAATGTCGAATGCCGAGGGGGAGTGAACCTCCACCAAAAGAGAGGAAGCTCTCCCCAGATCCGCCACTGGGATCGGAGCCGAGCCTGAAGGCGCCGAAAACCTGAGGGATAGGCCGTGACCCAACAAGATCGGAGCCGACAGTGAAAAACCCAACCCCTAGGATCCAACGCCCAGGGTATGGCTCCGATAGCTCGGATCCGACTCGGTCGGAGCTGACACACTCAAGGTAACTGCCAGCGTTGAGGTCAACGGTACCATTGGCCCCGGCCCCCTGACTCCAGAACCTCTCGGATCCAGGGACTCTGATACCGGAGGATTGATCGGAGAAGGAGAAATAGGGGCAAACAACAG
This sequence comes from Protopterus annectens, assembly GCF_019279795.1. Lineage (NCBI taxonomy): Eukaryota > Metazoa > Chordata > Ceratodontiformes > Protopteridae > Protopterus > Protopterus annectens. The sequence goes on from NC_056725.1 coordinate 614,873,193, forward strand.
TAGTGAGCTACCCCCTCCAGAGGGAGAGGGTGCCAGCAAGACCCCCATCTGCAACTGGGTGCGAATAAACCTTCACATCATTCTGTCCATATTGGTTTCTGATCAGCTTTTAGTAGACCTTGAAGAGGCCACCAATGCCAACCAGGAAGAACGGAGTACGGAGGCCCTAGAAGGAGGCCAAACCTCCTCCGGCTCCAGAAAAAATCTCGGGGCACGGAGCCGAGTGGAGATTGGCTTAACAGCAGGTAGCCTGGAAGGAAGACCCACCGGATCTGAGCATTCCGGGATCTTTCCCTCCCCTTTCCTTTCTCTCTCTCTCTGTTTCTTAGACTCCCTTTCCCGAGGTCAGTGGTCATGATTGTGAGTCCTGGTCTGTGAGGGAGGGGAGGACACAATGGCCGAGGAAGTTGCAGTAACAGCCATGACCAAAGAAACAGTAGACGAGGACGCAGCCGCCTCCATAGACAGATGAAGCCCCTTTAAAATCAGCTTGGCGCTGCGGTCTTTCAGGGCCTTGGGGTTAAACCCTGCACATATGGAGCAGTTGGAGGACAAGTGTGCTGCCCCCATACATACAACACACAGAGTATAGCCATCCAGCGGTGACAACTTATGGCCACACTCTGTGCATTTCCTAAAGATCAACTTCTGTTGATCAGGCATCATCCACCCCAAAAGGTACAAGGTACCAAAGCTAGAAACCCAACACTTACACACACACACACACACACACACACACACACACACACACACACACACACACACACTTTTTTAATGAAGAACGTGAAGGGGAGGTTAAGGAAAAAAGGGGTCAAAGATCTACCCAAAAAACTCTGCACACACACCAAAAAATACACCCAAACTGTCCTACCAGCCTGGAGCTCAAGGGATCATTTTGTAGGTGAAGCCATGGCAAACATGATCTGAGGGAAGGACGGAGGTGGAGTGGTATTATGGGTAAAGGGAGGAGCTTGGATCTGATACTGGTGAAACTGCCATCTCGGATCCAGTCCGGATCCGAATCCCACAGGTTGATGACCAAATGAAGTTACCTACTTCAGATCTGAAAATATACCCCTGTGATTCTACCTGTGTCCCTGCTGGACAGGGTCATTGGGTGCTGATTTGTCTAAACATGGGTTAAACTCTTGGGGCCAATAGCATAGTAACCTCCTATGATCCTAGTGAAAAAAAAAATGAGACAATAGCAAACAGGCTACTGAAGCAGCCATTCTGACATAGATTTGGCCACTCTGCCCCAGTACTGAAGTCTTCAATGTCTTGAACAGAATAGTCTTGACAGAGGCTAAGACTGTAAGGTATGGGTCAACACAAGACAGAAGAGAGTTAGCCTTGATCTTTCTACCTGGTAATTCACCAACAGACAAGGATTTAGAAGAAATGGGGAGGGGAGGCACAGGTACCCTTTCCCCACTCCATGAAGAATATGTCCACTGCCCACTCACCCTGATCTGTTACAGGAATCAACATCTGTAAAGAAATGAAGCCTCCTGTACAAGTAGGTTAATATATGGGATACCTCCTTTCGAAAATATCTTGAATCCAATTTCTTTAAAGCCACTGCTTCAAAAGAAGGCAAAGTATCCAGTAAAAAACTAACTTACCCTGTGATATGGACATTAAAAAAAAAAAAAGTTATGTCTTACCATAATGTTCCATCTGTGTTGTTGATCTTCACCAATCCTTGACAGTGGGTTCAGTTCTGAACCTCAGAACAGAGACTGCCGTTTACTTCAGCTCGTGCTCTCCAAACTCTCGAGCCAGGCTCTATCCATAATGCTCCTCACAGAGATTACTTCAGATCAAGTCTGCCAAGGAGTGGCAGTCAGACTTGAAAGGTCATGGATACATGATATTTAAATTAATTAAGGCCAAATATGAGTCCTTAAAGGGGAAACTAGCCAAGAGCTAAATTCGGTCTACTAAGAGTCTCAGAATGGGAGATGGAGGGTGGGTATCTCAATACATGATATTTAAATTAATTAAGGCCAAATATGAGTCCTTAAAGGGGAAACTAGCCAAGAGCTAAATTCGGTCTACTAAGAGTCTCAGAATGGGAGATGGAGGGTGGGGATGTCAAGGATTGGTGAAGATCGACAACACAGATAGAAAGTTATGGTAAGACATAACTTCTTCATCTGATATTGTCAATCTTCATGCACCCCTTGACAGTGGGACAGAGTCCCCAGCTACCTTAGCCTTGAGAGGTCTCACAGAAGAATATTCCTAAGCACCACAGAGCCAAAGGATGCTCATCCCCTTGAGACCTGATCCAATTTGTAATAAGTGATAAAGGTATGATGAGAAGACCAAGTGACTGCTGCACAAATGGCATCTAAAGAAGCTCTGACATGAAAGACTGCAGAAGTAGCTACTGCTCTTGTAGAATGGGACTGAACTGTTTTTGGGAACTGGGGTCTTTTAGAATGATAAATGAATGTGATGCAGTCTCTAACTCATTTGGCCAAGGTAACCTTAGAAACTGGATTACCTAGATGGAGAGAAGAAAATGCCACAAAACGTTGGTTTGATTTTCTAAATACTTTAGTCCTGTGAAGATAAAAACGTAGTTCTCTGTGCACGTCAAGTAAATGGAGAGCATACTCTCCCCTGTTTGAGAAATTTGGGAAAATGATTGGCAATTGCAGAATCTGATTAATATTAGTCTCAGATACAACACTGGGCAGAAAGGAAGGATTAGTTCAAAGCGCAACTCTATCCTTATAAAATATTAAGTATGGAGGTTCACACGATACAGCCTGAAGTTCTGAGACTCTTCTGGCAGAAGTGATAGCCACCAAAAATAAGGTTTTCCAAGATAGAACCTCGCGCTCGAGGGACTTGGACCTCAGTACAGAAATAAATAGAACATGCTGGAGGGACAGATTCATAACCCAGAGGCTCCCTTCGCTCTGGAATAGAATCCCAGTCCATGTTAGGCAGAGCATCTCACTGACTCTCTTCAAGAGGAATCTTGATGAGTGGATGGGAGATCGTAGGTTTACCCCGGGGATTACTTCTGTGTCACTACTAGAGAGAGGCACAGTAAACTCAAATCAAAGGGTGGCGAAAGCCAAACACACTAGGGCTACGCTTATAAATGCCCCAGGGCAGATAGCCTAGTATGAACCTATGAACCTATAGATGTTTTAAGTCACAAGTTGCTGATGGTTCAAAGGGGATCCTAGTCATGGTCTGAAGAACCACAGTTAAATCGCAAGGGGGAAGAGGTTTTTTAAATGGAGGTCTTAGCATTAGGATGCCTTTTAGAAATGCTTTATACAGTTTGTGTGACATTAGAGGGGCACCCTCCAGTCCTATAAGAAAGTTTGAAATTGCAGCTACATGTACCTTAATTGTTGAAGCAGAGGAAACTGACTAGTAAAGTGATGCCAGAAAAATCTAATACTTTGTGGACAGGACTGGAATAAGGATCTATCTCATTATCCAGAGCCCATCTAGCAAATTTCTCCCATTTACTTTGGTATAATCTCCTTGCAGACGATTTGTGATGAGCGATAATTTGTCAGACAGGTGAGGAAAGAGAAGGATGTCTGGAAATCATGGGAACTGGAGAAGCTATTCAGTGAGCTTGAGGTTTTGGATATTTGGATGCACCATGCCCTCCGGGTGAGACAGTAGATCTGGAAATGGGTCCAGAATTCATGGTTTCCAAATTAAATGAGGCCACAGGAAGGGAAACCAAACTTGTCAAGGCCAGAAAGGGGAGATGAGGATTATTGAATTTTCCATCCTTTTGGCTTTCTTTAGGAACTGTGAAATGAGTGGAATTGGGGGAAAGACAAAAAACAGACCAGGAGGCCAATCATGGAGAAGATTATCTCTGGGTGACTCTCCCTACAAGGAGATTAGGGCAAAGTAACTTCTGCACTTGTTGTTTAGGGGAAAGGCAAAAAGACAGCAGCAAGGCTGGCCCCAGTGGTGAAAAATTTTGTTCACCACTGGTGGATTGACAGACCACTCATGAGGCAAGAGAATAGTTCTGCTCAATTTGTCCACTATCATGCTGGAGCTCCTCGGAATGTGCATTGCTGAGAGAAAGCGGTTGGAAGAAATAATCCATTGCCAAACTCTGACTGCTTCTTGACACAATGGGTAAGATTTGGTTCCCACTTGTTTATTTATGTACCAGACAATGACATGTTGTTCATCTGAATAGCTATTGTTCCTAGAGGGAGGACATCTTGGAATGCTTGCAAAGCTAACAGCACTGCTCTCATCTCTAGTATACTGATGTGCAAGTTGGCCTCCAATTGGGACCACATGCCTTGGACTGTCCTTCCCAGATAATGCCCCCCCCCCCCGTCTGGGAAGCATTCGTGGTCAATGTGGCTTGGGGCTGAGGAAGAATGGATGGACGACCCTAGAGAATCTGGCTGGAGTGTAGCCACCACAACAGGTCGTGTTTGCAGCAATTGGTAATCAGAATTGGCTGAGACATTGGTTGGTGTATGAGAGACCACTGGGATGCTAGTAGCCATTGCAATATCTGCCTATGGTGCCTTGCCAAGGGAACTAGGGTGATTACTGCTGCCATGGAACCTAATGTTTGAAGAACTAACTTTGTGATTGACCGACCTGCAATCTTATACATTGTAGCCTTTCTGGAAGGAGCGATGCAATTCCTGAGACACTGTCTAAGTGAGGTCCAATGAAATCCAAATGTTGAGAGGGTTGAAGTGTGGACTTTTTGAAATTTACAGTTATTCCTAGGGCTGTACAGAGACGTATGGTGTAATCTCTTGCCCATTCTATCCGATGCCTGGTGGTAGCGGTGAGCAGCCAGTCATTGAGATATGGAAATACTCAAAACCCTTACAGTCTTAGATGAGCTGCTACCACTGCCATGCATTTGGTAAACACCCTGGGGGCTGTGGTGAGTCCAAAGGGCAGTGTTCTGAATTGGAAATGACTGGCTCCCAGCCGGAAGCGCAAAATCCTCCTGGAGCTCCTTTCCATTTTTATGTGGTAATAAGTGTATTTGGAGGTCGACAGAGTACATCCACTTGTCTTTTTCCAAGAACGGAAGTACTGACTGAACTGTGACCATCCGGAATTTGGTTTGTTGAACTGCCTTATTGAATTGGCTGAGATCCAAGATGGGTCTCCAGTCTCCTGTTCTCTTGGGCACTAACTTGAGTAAAATCTGGATCCTTTCTGGTCTGGTGGGAATTTTTGGATTACTCTTTTGCTTAGCAGTCTTTGAATTTCTAGAACTGCTGCTTCCCTGAGACTGGGTGGTATGTCTAGGAGCTTTTTCTGGAGTTTTGGAGGTTGTGATGGCGGAATTTTGTAACCTCTGGATATAATTCCATGCACCCATTTGTCCATTGTTAACATTTGCCAGGCAGATTGGTGCAGAGAAAGCCATCCCCCGACAGCCTCCAGAGGCGGGCAATCGGGTACCAATTCAGGGGTGCTGGTAGGAAGCTCCAGAGAAGGTCTCTCTGGATCTCTGATTTTGCAGCCCATTTCTGCCTCTAGGGCGACTTCTTCCATTGCTTCACCCTCTGCCTCGACAGAAGTCTTTGCTCCGTGAATCCTGGAAAGGCCCTTTGGATTTTTTAAACCATAGTCTCCCACTCCTCTGGGTCCTAGAGTATGGTCTCCACAGTGGTCTGGGGGTACTTGTTGGAATACTCATTTTTGACAGAACTTTCTTATTTCTGAAGCTGCCTCTTCCCTTTGACTGGGTGGAACATTGGGAAGGGATTTTGGAGGTCTTGGGTAAGAGATTAGGGGACTGTAATAACCTCTGGAAATTATTCTCTGCACCCACTGATCATTTGTAATAGAGTGCCAGGCAGCTTGGTGCAGACAGAAATGAGCCCTGACTGCTTCCAGAGGAAAGCAATCAGGCAGCTCTTCAGGAGCGCTGATAAGGTTGTCCAGAGAAAGAATCCCTGAACCCCTGATTCTGGGGACCCCCTCTGCCCCAAAAGGGATGTTTTCCATTGTTGGAACGCCCTCTGCCTCTGGGGGAGTCCTCACCACATGCACAGTGGAGTCCATGTATTACCTCTTACACTTCTGTTTCTGAGGAGGATCTTCAGTGGGAACATCTGAAGAGGACACAGAAAGGAGGGGTTTCCTGCGGCTTGTGCTCTCGGTGTCCGGGGGAATGGTGGCCTGTGCTAGCTGCAGCTTAGAAGGAGCGAGGGGAAGGTCCGACGTAGGAGAAGCACTTCCTGAAGCAAGCACCCTCTCTATCACCTGGAAGGCAGGCCCGCCTGAAGAGGAATGGGAGCCTGGAACCGAGGAAGACAATCTTGGAACCAGGGTCACACCCCTCTCCAAGCAGCCTGCTCCTGGGGATGGAGCCACAAGCAAAACCAGGGCAGGAGTCATCCTCGGAGACGGAGCCGATTAAACAACCAGAACCATTCCCAGAGCTGAGGGTTCCACCACCCAAGCATGAGATTGAGGAAGGGATGATTCCGAAAGAACCAAAACCCAAAGGGGCCTCGGAGCCTCAGAGAACGTCACTGTCTGCGCTGAGGAGAGGATTCCTCCCGCAGACGTCGGAGCTATGGGCCTCGGAACCGAAAGGTCCAAGGGAGGAAAATAAGTGGGAGTCACAGGGGCAATGGACCCAATGCCTGGAGTGGGGTGGGTTCGAGGAAAATTTGTAATCCCCCTGGCTGTCAGCAGCTGATCAAGCAGGCGCACCACATCCAATTCAGGCAGGCTCCTGGTGGACCTAACCGACACTCCTGAGGGGGAGTCAGGATGGTCCAAATAGGGGCTATAGACCTGTCCAGCAAAAGGATCCAGGGATGAGGAATACCGGGTCTGAGGTGAAGTAAAAGTCAGCACCGAGGATTCCAGTTTTGAGACAGGCAAAAGGGGAACTATTGGTGCCAGAAAAGGGCTTGGAGCCAAAATGATAGCTGGGGTGGAGGTCATTATCGGCTCCAATGGAGTTGTCGTTTCCGATCTCGGAACGGAGATAGGGGACGACGGTGCCGAGCTAATGGCAGGCAATAAGATAGGGTCCAAAACAATAGTTGGAACCATAGCAGTAGTCGGTGCCAAGGGCTGTGCCGATGTGGAAGTCATCACAATATCAGAAGGCATCAGTGGAGCAGAGCTTGGAGCCAAGATCATCGGAACCGAGGAGGCAATCTTATGCCCCGTGGAAGTCTTAAGGGCCTTGTGCTTATATGCCTTGCTCTTCTCACCAGCCGGTGAAGAAGGGTCCAAAAGAGGACTTTTTTGTGCATAGATGGAGGGGTTGAGACCTCCGATGCAGAAATAGCCTCAGAAAATGGAGAAGGAAGCAGGCCTTTCAGATTAAGTTTATTCTTTCTTTCATTCAGCGACTCTAAAACAAAATTGACAGGGAGGTTTCAAAGACAGGTGTGGAACCCGCAGACAATAAACACATTCTTCATGAAGATTGCTGTTGGGGAGTTTACACTGCAGGAAGAGCAATGCTTAAACCCCAAAGTCCCTTTCTTTTCAGACATACCAAAAAAGCGAATAACTAAACCAAAAAAGAGGTACTGAGAAGGAAAGAAAAAGAGAAGAAAATACCAACAATGGTATTAAGAATACCACAAGGGTAAGGAAGGGCGAGTACCAACAATGGTAAGAAAGAGAATACCTGTGGGTAGAGCTAGTTAAGAAAACCAGAAATATAGGGTTTTTGAGAGAAAACTTACAAAATACTGCAAAAATTGAAAAATACAATACATAGCTGGAGAGCTCAGTGAAACGCTGCTATATGGCTGTGCGGCAAACAAGATCTGAGGCAACTGAGAGAAGGGCATTGTGGGTAGCAGCTTAGCTCGAGAGTTTTTGGTGTACATGAGCTTGGTATTAGGCCGACTCGGTTCTGAGGGCTCGGAACCAAACCCATCAGTGATGAATAGGAAGAAAATTAACAACTTCAGATATATTGTTATCTCTACTGTTGTTTTTTTTCACTAACAACATTTTGAGAAGAAACCACCACCAAGTAGGCAACACAGTGGGAAAAAGCTTCTCTCTAAAGGACTTCCACTTACAGGATTTGCTCTGTTTACAGCAGTATCATAGCAGCATCAAGCCAAGAACACTTAAGTCTACATTCTTTCAGAGATCATTATCTAGAAAAGCTACAAACAGAACACCTTGGAGACAAATATGTCAAAGGCAGCACTTGGGTCAAAAATGTAGCTCATACAAAACATGCTGTAAAATTCCCAATGATTGAAAAGGGCATATACCTTTTACTTTAATGTGTCAGTGTTATGAGTTTCAGTCAAATGAGTTTTCAGTGCTTTGAACTTTTGATCTTCTGGTCTCAGTCAAATGAACTTCTTCAGTCATATGAAATTTCGATCATGTGTAGTAGACCCAGAACAGAGGTGGAAAACTCAAATGGCAGTTATAGCTGAAGAAGAAAATTGTCACCCTAGAGAAAAAGACTGACCATATGTATCTGATATTGTCAAAATAAGTGTTTCCCTGTTGGAAAGCACAAAATTAGCTAACAGAAGGTAGAAGGAAACAGAAAATGTTTTAACCTGACATTCAGAAGAAATAACTGGTATGCCAAATGCTGAAAAGGAGATGAAAGAAAAAAATGGTAGAACAGCAATTAAAATTGAAAAAAAAAGTACAGGACCTGGTTAAACTCAAATATAGGTCATGTAGAGACAATGTGAGGTTTACAGCTGTACCAGAAATAATCAAAAGGGAAGGCATGTAAAAATGCCTCAGCACATAGACTGGACTTTCTACTGCTGATACTAAACTAGAAAGAGTACATACAGTAAATATTTCTAATTTGAGACTGAAAAAGCAACCAGAACCTATACTGATTAAATTGCTGACATACCAGCTAAAGGAGGAATTTCATTCTACTTTGTGCAGGAAAGGAACAATCTTAATAAGTTTCAGCCACAACAGTTTATATGGATAATGGCTTTTCATTAACTAACTTTGTGAACTAACATAAAACTATACAGAGAACTGAAACAAGAAAGCAGTCAACAAATGTAGAAATGAAAACGATGGACACTTTAGAGTGACATTTACTATTGAGGCAATTTCTGTTTCCCAAAAGAAAATGATAGAAACAACAAAGAAGTTGAAAAAGTATCTTAATAAGTTGCAGACACAACAGTTTATACAGATAATGGCTTTTCATTATAAACATGAGCTAACATAAGACTATTCGGAGAACTGAAACTTTGTTTTAGGCTGTGGTACCATGCTTTAAGTTCTCTATTCATGTGAATTAAAAACTCTCACAAACTCTAAACAAAAACAAGATGAATTGGCAAAAAGAAGAAAGGAATTAGAGACATAAAAGATGGGAAAGGAACAAGAAAGCAGTCAACAAATGTAGAAATGAAAACAATGGACACTTCAGGGTGAGATTTCCTATTTTTTTTTCCAACATCTTTATTAAATTTCCACATGTGACAAAGGCAATCTTACATTTCACTTTAGTGGTAAACAGTTTACATCACAGACACCACTTAAACAACTGCAGTTGTAACCATTATAAATCACTTACAAACCTTCTAGTCACTGTCAGTTAAGCATTATATAGCTCATTCAAATCCTGGCGCTTAAACCTCGTTCCTGCTCTGCATATACTTTCCCCACAATTCCCATTTTTTCCTATGTAGTTTGCTCCTTTCCTTTTCTAAAGATCCCAATTCCAGTTGTTTTATCTCTGTTACTATATTCACTACTTCTAGTAAAGTTGGTCTAGACTTTGATTTCCATTTTCTAGTGATTGCTTTTCTGACCATAATTAGACTCAGCAAGGCTTTACTATGTCCAGGTAATTTTAATTCTGTAGCATAACTCAAAAAAATCACCTCCCCAGTGAGTCCAATACTCCCACCCAACATCTCCGACAGAGCAGCCCGCAGGGAATCTCAAAAGTCTGCCAGCTCATCACACCTCCAAATAATATGTTCCCAGCTACCTCTTTCTTTGCCAATCACAACTCCAGCATTTGCTATAAACCTGAGGAAAAATTCTTTGAAGTCTACTTGGGGTATAAAAATACCTATGTAAGCATTTCCAGGCAAAGATCCTAAATCTTCTAGACTTTACTGCATATTTGGGAGATATGCGTATATCTCCCATAGTCTCTTTGTGAACTGTTCATCCAATCTCTCTTCCCAATCCTAAACTCTTCTGATTTTTGTAATTACCATGCAGTATTTTATATGCTTTACTAATTATTCCTTTTTTAATGAGAGTTTCTGTTCTACATTCTTTTAAAAGCTGTAACAGTGCTGGTCTTTCATTCAGGAGCCCCCCAATTCTTTCCCTTTGCCTATACTCTGATATCAGTCCTTGATAGGGAAGGCAATCTCTAACCTGCAGTCCAAATACATTTTTGGCCTCTTCCCATTCTATTACCTTTCCTTTTCTAGTTTTTTGCTCCCAATACCTTGGTTCTTTTGCCAATTTTCTCCAAAAAATTCCAGCCCCATCTTGCCTATTATTTGTATCCCTGACCACAGTCAACCCTGTCAGCAAAATCTCTTTTCTCCATTCTTGTACTAGTTTGGTTCTTAGAATACTCCCTGCTATTTTATGAATATAATACTCTGTATGATTTTGGTTGTTCTCTTTAAGAGTCTACATCCAAAATCCAAATTTCTCCTTATTTCCTGAGCTTCCTCCCTGCGTCATCATTATCCCTTTCCATCTTGAATTATAGTTTTCTGCCTGTGCTATTTATAAGAGCCTTAAACGTGTTGCTCTAAAATACCCTCTCACATTAGGTAATCCTAGTCCACCTTGTTCTATTGGTAGAATCAGCTTATCCCACTTGACCCTTGCTGTCTTTCCTTCCCAAATAAAATCCTCCAACTCTTTAATTGATATCCACAATTTCTCCTCAGGTTGATAAAAGTATGTCTGACCTGTGTATAAGACTAAAGGGACTAAAAACAATGTAATGACTTGTATCTTAGTATCCATATCCATATAACAAAACTTTCAGTTTCTCAATTTTTGTATTATCTTCTGTTTAGTCTCTTCCCACATATCCTTACCTGCCACCACAGAGTTGTTTCTAATCCATACTCCTAAATACTTCATTTTATCATGTCCCCATATATATGGATATTGCTGGACCAATTTGTGTGCGGGTGCATAATTTACCGCTACTGCCTTTGTTTTAGCCTCATGCATTTTGTATCCCGAGAAGATTTGAAACTGTCTTAAAATGTTCCACAACACTGTAATGTCCCTTTCTGGTTTTGTCATGTATAAAATAATATCATCTGCAAATAGAGCCAGGTTTTCTTGACTACCATACACCAATTATATCCTTGAATTTTTGAGTCTCTTATTTTCTTTGCAAGTGTTTTTAAATATAATGCAAACAACAAAGGGGAAAGCGGACAACCCTGCCTGATTCCACTACTCAAGTAGAAAGTATCGGAGAGGACCTCACCACTTTAATTCACGCCTCCGATGCCTCATATATTCTTCTAATCAACCTTAGAATTGTATCAGGAAAGCAAATGCTTCCATTGCCCTGCTCATAAAGTCCCAGTCTACTCTGTCAAATGGTTTTTCTGCATCAAGACCCACCAATAAAAGTGGTACTTTCTTACATTCCACTTCCCTCTGGATCATCAATGTTCTGTTAATATTGTCAAATGTTTGCCCGCCCCCCTCCACAAAACCACACTGATCCATATCTATCAATTTTGGTATCAGTTTTGCCATTCTTTTAGGTATTATAGACAAACACTTTATAATCATGGTTTAGTACTGAAATAGGCCTGTATGAAGCTGGATCCGATGGATCTTTACCCCCTTTAGGTATTACCTTTACCACTGCCTTCTTCCAGGAAGCTGGAAATTCTCCTCCTCTTAAAATACTGTTAAACAAAATCTTCCAGATCTTTATTAGTATTTTTTTTCTCCTAACTTCCACAGGGATAACATCTATTCCTGGGGACTTTCCTGTAGATTGGTTATTCATAGCCATTTTTATCTCATCCCTTCCTATCCTAACTTAGTAACTGAACCTCATCTACCTCTAACTTTGGCATACTTAATTCTTCCATAAACATTTCCATTTGTACCTTTTCTTGATTTCCATATTTCTCTGCTTTATGCAAATTTTCATAGAATTTCTGAAATATTTCTAATACTTCTACAGGGTCTCTCGTTATCTTCCTTGTTATAGGCTCCCTAAGCTTGGTGATTGCCCTTTCCACATTTTGTTGCCTGAGTTGCTGTGCTAAAAGTTTTTGTGCTGTAGAATTATTATCAAAAACAGTTGCTTAACAGCAATCTTTCTAAACTCATGCATATTATCGAGGTAATCCCTTATTTTCTGTTTAGCATTCTGCAGTTGCTCCTTTTCTTGTTCTGAGAGATTTCCCCTATTTTGCAATACTTTAACATTCGTCAATCCTGCTAAATAATTATTGCTACTAGTTAGCCATACCTCCCTTTCTTTTATTTCCAATCTAGTTTTAAATTCCACTTTAATTTTATTCCACTCCTTAGCTATGTTTTTAGAAAACTAATCTGTCTTCTCTAGAAACTCCTGAATTAATTCCACAACCCATCTATCTAGCCTAGCCCAGTTTTTGTATCTCGATGAATAACATGTAAAGTCACTCCGAAATCCTAGTGCTGAATTCACATCTTCCATGCCAAACATCTTCATAAATTTCTTTAAAAAATCTACCCTCCCTTGTTATATTATCCCTTCTAGGCCCCCCACACACATCTTCACGTTTGCAAACCAATTTCTGGTCTCCACCTATAAGTAATATTCCTTGCTGAAAGCTGATTATTTCTCCCAAAATTTTCTTAAGCTCCATTATAGCAGTTTTACGGGGAATGTAAATGCATACCAGTGTAATCCTCCTCCTTAGCCAGTAGCCCCTTAGCACTATGTATCTTCCATTATCATCTTTTTTCCCCTCTTCTATCACTACTGGAGCTCCTCTTGCAATTAAAATAAGTACTTCTGTTTTCCTTTGCCCAAATATTCTGCTGAATAACCATCCTGAAAACATTTCTTTATCAAATTCACATGTTCACTTCTTTCCAGGCGTGTCTCCTGTAGCATACCTTTTTGAACTCTACATATTTTAATATAGCTCACTACTCTTTCTTTTTTAAATTTATCTGTAAGACCATTTAGATTGAAAGACATTACAGAAAGCATCATTTTCTTATATAGTTATTATTACCACCTTTTATATAACTGCTGTCTTGTTAAATGTCCGCAGTCTGGTCTTTTATACAGTTGTTTCATGTCATATCCATTTGCGCCTATGTCACATCTTACATAACTTTTTGTTTTTTTGAAAACAAAACAAACAGAACAACCACCTAAAAAAAACCCTCCTAAAAGCTACAAACTTTACAATAACACACAAAACTATGTATATCTTTAAATATTGAAGTTTTTGCTTCCTAATAAGAACAGAAGTTCTAAGTTCATTGCTACACAGAAAGGCTAAAATTAACCAAAAAGAAAGGTTAGTCATGCTAGGACACATGGGACAGCCTGTGCTACTAGTAAATGCTATTTAATTTTTTATATCTATATAACTCCTAGTGGAGAAAACACTTGAATGGTTTCAGTAAACACTTTCTCCAAGCCATTTTTCTTTATCAAATTGTCTTCTAGTGACATGCAAACCAGACACTGAACTGCTAAGGTACCTTGTTTATCAGAAAGAAAGACATACAGTATTTAATATTCTTTTTAATTTACATGTTTTGTAATAAACTTGTTACTGGATAATGCCTATGGTTTTTACCCAGCCATTTCCCTATGCAAGCATGGGAAAAAACACACTGATTTTTATTTTGTCATACTCTGTTAGCCAGACCCTTGTGCTCTCCCCACCATCTCCTTCCCTCTTCATTCTTTTTTCATTGCATTGTCTACATTTTTCAGAACTGGGAAAACTACTCATGGACCAACTCCTTCGCTCAATGCTTTCTAGAATTCATAAACTCCAATGCCCTGGATCAACTTATCCACACTCCCACCAGGGGCAGCAATATCCTAGACCTAGTCATTACCAACATGAGTGACCAGTGTTCCACACCTGAAGTCAACTCCTTGTTAGTCAGATCTAACCATAAGCTAATCACCACAGATATCCACATTCCGTCCCCACCCATTAAGGAAACCACTGTAAAAAATTTCTCCAAAGCCAACTTCATGCTTCTTAAGACAGAAGTGGCAAACTTCACGACATCCATGTAGATGGACAATACAGTTATGACTGCCGAATCCTACACAAATGCACTCTACAAGCACTTATGAGTGCATGGATTGTGCTATCCCTAACAGAACCAAGATGCTATCCTCCAAAAAAGGAAGCCAATCTGGTGGTCCCCTGCAATAAACCAACTCTACAACAGAAGGAAGAAACTATTGCAGGAGAGAGTAAAAACCCATGAGTGGAGGAGCTTCCTGGTCAGCCTCAGCAAGAAGCTGACATCCCTCATAAAATCCTCCAAAGCTAACTATGAAAACAAGATTGCCACTGATTCTAAGGACAATCACAAAGCATTCTATAGCTATGTCAAGAATCTCAATAGCAACACCCAGATCTGCTCTGAGTTACAGAACAATGGCACGAAAATTACAGAACCAACTGATAGTCAACATCCTGGGTGATAGGTTCAGTGTGATAACTTTACCCCCCTCTCACCCCCTATACATACCGGAAGAATGCTTAGCCCCTGCAATTACAACTGCGCAGGTAAAAACTGCACTCTCCAAAGCCAAGAACACAGCATCCAAGGGACTGGACAACATCCACGGCTGTGTTCTACATGAACTTCAAAATGAACTGGCCCCCCACCTAAGCACCATGTTCAATCATAGCCTCACATCAGGCTTTGTACCCACTGAATGGCACACAGCAACAGTTATACCACTCCACAAAGGGAGAGCCACCACGGACCCCAGGAACTATCGCCCTATTAGCCTGACAAGCCTGGTCTGCAAGGCCATGGAACTTATCATCATGGAACTCATAAACAAAGACAATGGTAACTTCCAAACTCTGGACCCCACCCAGTTCAGGTTTGTGAAAGGCAGATCATACCTCCTGAACCTGATCGACTTCTTTGAAACGGTCACCAAACACGTAGACGGGGGTAAGGCAGTTCACACAGCCTATCTTGACCTTGCCAAGGTTTTCAACACCATCCCCCATTCTGGTATTATAGATAAATTCACTAAACCGGGTATAAAATCCATACGTCACAAGATGGGTTGCCAAATGGCTTCACTGACAGAACCCACACTGTAAAAGTTGCAGACTCCAAATCTGACTTCAAACCAGTGACAAGTGAAGTACCACAGTGTTCAGTTTTGGGTCCTCTCCTGTTTGGTATCTACTTCTCTCAAGTATGGGCTAACACTGAGGGCCTCTGGCTGATGAAGTCTGCAGATGACTGCAAATTAGGGGCCACAGTCGAGTCCCCAAATGACGTGGACATCCCAGAGACAGATGCCTGTTGTCAAAGCCATGGCCTCAAGGTCAACGCCAAAAAGTGCACTGTCATCCCCTTTGGTAAAAACTCTGTACCCATGAACTACCACATAGGTGTCAGTCCACTTAATGCCGAAGGTGTGATAAGAGACCTTGGGACTCAGGTGGACAGTAGTCTCTCCTTTGATAATCACATCGCCACAGCAGTCAGGAAATCCTTCAACGTGGCATACCTCAGCATGAAAGGGTTCTCATACAGGAATAAAAAGGTCATTGTTCCCCACTACTCGGCTCTCATTAGATCCATTATTGAGTACAACGCCCTTTTTGGAATGTACCTCACAAGACATCTGCAGCAGCTGGAAAGGCCACAGAAGTACCATACAAAGAGGATTACGGGACTCAAATAGATGGCTTACGCTGACAGTCTCAAAAAACTCCAGCTTTACTCCGTAGTATATAGAATACTCCGATGTGATCTCTGCCTAACATACAAAGCTATTTCTAACCCAGATCTGCTGGACATGCTACACCTAAAGAAATCCCAATCCCTCCGAGATACACGATCTAGGGATCTATACCTTGTCACCACAATAAACAGGACATGCTGAAGAGATAGATTCCTGTCCCAGAGACTTCCCATACTCTGGAACAAGCTACCTCTCTATGTCAAGCAGAGTTCCTCATTAGCACTCTTCAAGAAAAATCTTGATGAGTGGATGGGAAATAGGAAATTCACCCCGGGGATCACTTCTGTGGCTCTGCTCGACAGGGGCACAGGAAAATAACTTTCTTGGGTGGCAAAAGTCAGAGAACCTTGTTGGCTTGGCTTACATAGGCCCTTGGGACGACAGCCTAGTATCTACCTACGAACCTATGGACAAAGAAAAAGAGAGAAGAAGGGTGAACAAGAAAAAACAAAAGCACCTGTTTATATTAGTATCCCCAATGCATTTAAAAAAAAACTAAGAGAAGTTTACTTCAAGTCTAACTGGTTTTGTATTATCTTTAAACCTGTCACAGCTGGGAAAACCCCTGATTGCTTTCAGGGAACATTATGCCCTAGCCAGTTTCTCTGTTTTTTTTTTTTTTTTATTTTCCCTCAGCCAATCACCTTCCACCAGACTGTCTCCAGTTTTTCTTTACCAGACTGTCTCCATGGAGACATGCTGCAGAAATGCTACTTAGTAAAGATATTTGCAAGGGTTAGAAAAACAACCTTATAATATTCAATATTCTTTTTTCATTTACTTGTTCTCTATTGTAAAACAAATGTCCTTAATCAGTCAGTTTCCCATGCAAGAATGAAAAAGAAGCACATCAATTTGAACTCTGTCATGCCCCCTTAACCAGGCCCCCCCCCCCCATTTTGGTAATCGTTACATTGCCTATGTTTCTCAAAGGGTGAGATTTCATACTGAGGCAATTTCTGTTTCCCAAAAGAAAATGATAGAAACGACAATGCTGAAAAAGTTTAAAAACATTCATTGGGAACACTGAATGAGGACAGTACTCAAAAAAGGACAAATGTTTATATTGAAAAGGATAGGATATAATTAAAATTTGAGTTGTATTCTGAATACTACTTTAAAACCACTGAAATCAGTTAGTGCGAGACAGAAAATCACTATTTGATCAATATAAATGTAGTTATACAACTCCTATTTACTTAAAAATGAAAATTTATATCTAACTGAAGGGGAGTTACGGAACATACTATCTAACAAAAGTCCCATTCATTTTTAAACTGCAAACTCTTATGTTGCTTTCAATAAAGGTTCTATGAAAGTGGGGGATGGAAGGGTAAACAGAAAAGTAAATGAAATATGAATGAAAAAGGAAACTGATACATTATGATATGGAAACAAATAGGCAATACTGTATAAAGTTAGTTCTGATAATGCAAGCATTAGGTCTATAAATGACTACAAAATTAATGGGAAAAGTATGTTGACTGAAAGTATGTTAACAAGATTCCCAAAAATTAAGCAATGGAAACACTAGCTGAGGTAAGCTGTTTAAGTGCAGGGATATAGTCTGTCCATGAGAATTGTGAGTCCCTACTAGGGAACACTACTAACCCACTGTATATAATCACTTTGTTTTTATAACTGTTTGCTAACTTCTGTGTAATCTATGTAAGTTTGCCTATGTGGAGCTTTTCTCCCTGGGCCTCCACTGAAAATGGACATGTATCCAGTCGGACTACCCTGGTAAACAAATGTAAAATACATACATAAAATCAATAAATAATATATATATATATGTACAGGCAAGGATGTCTGGTATAATTAAAACTTAAGAGACACATACTGGAAGATAATTTCAAACCACACAAATCTGGTGAGAAAATAACTACCTAATTTTTTATGCTGTTTGGTTTACATCGCATTTGTTATCAAGCTTCAGAATGGGAGGTTCTCAGCTTGCAAAATGACCTGTCTGAGTGCTGTTGGAATAAAACTTGCCTTCCTTGACAAGGTGGGCTTGAATGGAAGATAGTGGAGTCACTGCATCTGGATAGTTTAGTTTGACCGTTTGAAAAAAGCTACAGGTTTTGAAATACCTAGTGAAAATTAATGGTGCTGTTAAAATGTGCAAATAAATCAGGATTTCAGTACGATTAGAAAAGACTAGAATAAGCTCTGCAACGCTGTTTGTACATAATGCAAGCTCAACTGCCTTGAGACAAATATGTATAAAGTTAATATGCTATTTATTTCTTGGATCTAGGTTGTATGTTCTATTAAGAGATCAGGATCAGTTGGGACAATATTACACAAAAGTGTATAAAGTGAGACAGAAAATGAGACAGAAACCAGCTCAAAAAAGAAAGCCCAACATTAAGCAGAAGAAATTATAAGCTTTATGATGGAATAACAAAATACAAAGAATAAAATATAAGCCTTGCTATGACATATTTTGACTTATTATTTTGGAATGTTACTTGGGTTGATGGACAGAAAAAAACCAACAATTGTATTGGAAAGATAACAATGTTACAAGAAACACACCTAGATCATAAGGAAGATAAAAAGAAAAGTGGGAAAGGGATTTTTTGTTGGAATACAATGAAAGCAAAAGGAGGAGGTCTTAATATTAAATAAAATGAGTACAGGAATAAAGGTTGAAGAAGAAATGAAGGACAGGGAGAAGGCTTTTATTGGTGAGAGGCTGTTGGCAGAGTGAAAGAATTACACTGGTTGCACTATATTTTCCACTGAAAGCACTGAGGCAATATATAAAGAATTTTATGGGAGATGTTATAGCCTTTCATCAAGAATGTATGATAAAAGATAATGACTGGAACACTATAGGAAATAATGAAGATGTCTCTGGAGGGCCAGAATATTACAGAATACCTGCTGAGGACAGATACTTTGAGAATTATATGGAAGTATTTGGGCACACTGATGTAATGAAAATACAGAATGATGCAGAATACACACATTTTTTCAACAACATACAGTTCTCTGGCAAGACTACATAAAAGTTACACATTAAGCGACTATGTTTCCAGTGAGAGTTAGACCATCCATATATATATATATGTATATATAAAAATAAACACACAAACCTATAAAAGCCTTTTTTATATGCGGGGAAGCTAAAATGGAAGAAAGGGATGCCTGCAACTGCACACAGTAAAGTAACCCACTGTAAGTAAGAAAAATACACTAAGAAGAATGCTAATAAAGGAGATATCAAATGAATATCAAAAGCAATGGGAACCTATGAAAAACTTTAGCAAAAAAGGACCTACCTGCAATACTGAAGAACTGAGCTCATGTATCACGTCTGAAAGTAACAAGTTGCAAATGAGATGTGAGGTACTACAGGGATGGAAGGAAATTATGAGTAGGGGAGGAGCCTGAGCCCTGGATCCAAGAATCTAAAAAAGGTAATGATGTCAGATCCTAATGGATCCAATAACCGATACATTGAGTCAGATGTAAAAGACAACAATGGATACCACTTTTTTCAAAGCCAGTGACTTGACAGCCTTTGTGTGGAAGGAACACTGTCCCTGCTCAAACTTCAATATGAGTATGAGTAAGCAGCTGTGTGGAGAGAGCTAGAGGGGGTCTTATGATTAGGGAGTAAAAAGAGAGTTTTAAGATCAGGGAGCAGGAAGGGAGTTTTCGGGTTAAGTAGTGATCAAGAAATTTAGGTTTACAGGGGTGGGGATTTAAGATTAAGAGCAGGAGGGTAGCTTTAGGATTAGGGAATTATTGGAGAATTTAGATGGGGGGGTTGGAGTTTTAATTTTTAGACAGTGATCAGGGACTTCAGGAATAGGATTTGGAAGAGAGAGTGGAAGTAATCTTCTGTTAGGAACCTAGGTATCAGGTTGGTAAATGGATGGGAGTTTTAAGTATAGGATTTAGGTTCTGGCAGTGATATATGGTGCATAGGATCAGATGCTGAGAAAGCTATGCAAGAACGGGATATTGAGTTATTGGGAGTTCAAAAACTTGTCTTTTCAAGGCTATGTAGAATACAGGACCATGTTTTGATAGGACTATGCAGGAATAGGAGATTGTGCTAGTGGGAGCTCAAGCACCTGCTTTTTTGAGCAAATGACTGCAAGCAGGTGTGTAGCGAGTTACTAGCATATGAGCATCTGTAATAGACCCTATCTGATCCCTGCTCCAGGAAAGAATGAATCATAGAGTTCCTGCCAGGATAAATGAATGGGTCATTAGGGCAGCCAACTGGATGCCTCTGGGAATAAATACTTTCAACACTGCAGGGAAGGTTAACTTATACTTTATATGGGTCTATATTAGATAAACGATAGTTTATCTTACTGAACGCTGACATTATCGAAAATCCCAGAACTCGAAACTGCAATTGTGGGGGGCTGTGCAACCCCCCCCCGCTAAATATATATTCCAACTCCGAGATCGTACTACAGTGAGGAAAGGGCAAATATTCCAATCTTCACTGTACTGTGATCTCACAATTCCGGTTTCGGGTGCCGGGATTTTCGGTCATGTTAGCATTCGGTAAGACAAACTTTTGTTTATCTAATATAGACCCCTTTATATTCATATGCCAACATGTTTTCATTACCACTGGAAACTAAAAGTTTTGCATCAATCTATTCTGGGAATGCTCATAACCAGTATGTACCATACACCCTTCAAACAGATCTTTTTATCCAACTACCATGTTACAATTCAAAAACAAAAATACAAAATTCCGTTGAGTTTTCTCATAAGTCTGTCAATCATAATCAAGGAAAATGTGGATACTTTCATAACTCATAATTTTTTTCAAAAATCAAGTCCACTCTGTCATTTTCAGTTTTAAAAAATCCTGAAGACCAAACATTACCTTCATTCCATCACTCCAATTATTCACAAATTTTCCTTCTGGCTTTACCCTCCATATACACCAAATGTTGTTCAACATAAGCCATCTCACTGTAAACTTTAAATGCCTTATCTCTAAAGTCCCTTGACCTCTATTGTAAAGGCACAAAGGTGTAATACTGCACACATATCAACTGAAAATCCATATCCTAATTTTCTCTCCAAGTTGTTGTATCTTTCGGCTTTTCCCGGTTAGGGGTCGCCACAGCGGAACTCCGGTCCGCTAATGATTGGCAGTAGATTTTTACATACCAAATTGCCAGCCCTGACGTACAACCTTCAACGAAGGTACGCGCATTCATGCATGTCTCCACACAGAAGATGCATTAGCTGAGAATCGAACAGGACAACGTCTTACTGTGAGGCGACAATGCTACCGCAGCACCACCACTGCGGTCAACTATTTAATACGCAGCATTATCTTACTCTCCAAAGATTTTAACTCATGCACGATAACTTTTACTGAAACATCAGCATATTTAAACCACTGTTAAGATATTATTTTTCTCAAAATCAACTTGTTCAGATGACCTCATGCCCACATGGTTAACCATGGCAACTGCAACTTCTTCCACACCTGCCTGCTTTCTCAACATTTCACTGAACTTCAGAATTCTAACTCCTTAATAAACATTTAAGCAAAGCGTATCAAAGTTAAATAAGCAAAAAAAAAAAAACGATCAACTTAGCAAATTAAACAATTCAAGATGACCAACTTCTTGAAATACCACAAGATCTCATTATGTCAGTTATTCTGAAGGAAAGTCTAAACCAAAGTATAAGTAGAAAACACAAATCCTTCATAAAAATAAAAAAAATTTACTTTAATGCTCACCCTCAGATGCTACTTTCCTATAAAATCCTGTAAGTCTACAGCTAGTCATTTCAGTATCATGCAACATGCAAAACATATATCTTTCCTTTGTACTTAATTTTATAACTAACCATCTAAAAACAGTAATAACATATAACAAGTAACAGCGGTGTCTTCTTCAGTGAGGTAAATTCCATACAAGAACAGCAAAGTAAGCCAGCAAACTGTGACGCTGAATAAATCCAATATTTATTACGTCAGCAGAAGTAAAGTGTACTGAAGGATTTGCATTTCTATTCCTGGGAGTTGAGTTAAAAGGCTAACAATGTCTCAAAGACTGAACTAGAGGCCTTACATGATTTACAGAATAACAATGATTTAGTTATTCTCTCTGCTGATAAAGGTGGGGCAGTTGTGGTCATGAACTGGGCTCAATATGATACTGAGGCACAAAAACAACTTAGAGGTGGGCAACATTATGTGAAGATAAGCCACGCTGCTTCGCAAGGGACGGCTTGCACCTGTCACCACTGGGCTTCCGGATATTGGCTAAGGCTCTTGCCACCCCCATAGTGCCTTTTTTAGGCAAGACTCAAAAGACAAACCCACCTCCTTAGAAAACAAAAATGGAAAAAAACTAAGGGTAATGCTGCTCAACGCCAGAAGTCTAAATCTCAAGATGCAGGCACTCGATGCACTCCTCAGTATGGAGAACATTGACGTCTGTGCAGTAACTGAAACCTGGTTCAAGGCTCCTGAGAGCACCCCAGCACTACCAGGCTATACCTCGTATCATGCTTTTCGGCCCCAAAACCCGGGCCGAACCACAAAGGGAGGGGGAGTGTCCATATTCATCAAGGACACCCACACCTCCAGGTTAGTAGCAACACATGAAGCATCGGAGACCATACAGGTGCAACTAGCCATAGGCAAAATTGCTATACAACTAGTAGCATGTTACAGACCACTCTCCCAATCTCAGGAACCCCACTCAGCCTTCCTGAAGACATTGGAGGATATGAATGTATCACAAAATACCATCATACTGGGAGACTTCAACTACCCTAACATAGATTGGGTACATTATTCTAGCCCTAACACCCTAGCCCAAAGGTTCCTGGAATTCATAAATTCAAATGCACTGGAACAACTAGTCACCTCTCCCACTAGGGGAGATAATATACTAGACCTGATCATCACACACATGGGGACAAAATGCTCCACACCGGAGGTGTACCCCTCACTAGTGAGATCTGACCACAAACTAATCACCCTGGATATACATATCCCACCTCCACCCCCAACACAAAAGACCACAGTGAAAAACTTCTTAAAAGCAGACTTCACTCTTCTTAAGACTGAGATGGTATCCTTTAAGCCCACTGGGCCAGTGGATACCACACATCCCACAATGCCGAATCCTTCACAAATGCTTTCTATGGACATCTCCAAGAATGCATGGATCATGCAATCCCAAATAAATCCAAGTCCCTCTCCACCAAAGGCAAGCGTCCTGTATGGTGGACCTCAGCCATTAACAAATTGTATAACAAAAGAAGGAAGCTACTGCATGACAGAGCAAAATCCCATAAAGGGAAGACATCTCTGATTAACACTAGCAGAAAACTACATTCTCTCATAAAAACATCCAAGGCCAACTTTGAGAGAAAAATCGCTAAGGACACTACAGATAACCACAAAGCCTTCTTCAGCTATGTTAGAAACCTGGGCGGAAACCCTCAGATATGCTCAGAGTTAGTATATACTGAACCCACAGATATTGCCAACATTTTGGCTGACAGGTTCAGTGCAAATTTCTCCCCTCCCTCACCCCCAAAAGAAGAAATACTTATCCCAGCTGAATGTAATCTCCCTGTCATCTCAGATGCCCAAGTGAGAGCCGCCATCAGCAAAGCTAAAAACACAGCATCAATGGGACCTGACGGTATCCCGGGTTGCGTGCTACGTGAACTCCAAGAGGAGCTAAACCCGCACATAAAAATGCTATTTAACCTTAGCCTTACTACAGGATATGTACCTGAACACTGGCGTACAGCAACAGTGGTCCCACTCCACAAAGGGGGTACCTCTACAGACGCTGGGAACTACCGCCCCATAAGCTTAACCAGCCTGGTCTGCAAAGCTATGGAAAGAATCATTATGGAACTCATAAACAGAGACATTGGGGACCTACAGATACTTGACCCCATCCAGTTCGGCTTTGTAAAGGGCAGATCCTGCCTTTTGAACCTGGTTGA
The DNA here is from genome assembly GCF_019279795.1 of Protopterus annectens. Lineage (NCBI taxonomy): Eukaryota > Metazoa > Chordata > Ceratodontiformes > Protopteridae > Protopterus > Protopterus annectens. The sequence continues at coordinate 614,897,137 of NC_056725.1, forward strand.
CTTTTTCAAAACAGTCACTAGAGTCATTGATGAGGGCAAAGCAGTCCATACAGCCTACCTGGACTTGGCTAAAGCCTTCGACACAATACCCCACTCAGGCATCATAGATAAGCTCAACAGCTTAAACGTAAACCCTTATGTCACTAGATGGGTTGCAAACTGGCTAAAGGACAGAACCCATAATGTTAAAATCACTGGAGCAATGTCAGACTCAAAGCCAGTCACAGGTGGTGTCCCATAGGGATCTGTCCTGGGACCCCTCTTGTTCGGCATTTATTTCTCAGATGTTAAAGCAAACATGCGAGGGTTGTGGCTGACAAAGTTCGCAGATGACTGCAAACTAGGCACCATAGTCGATACACCAGCGGACACATACATCCTACAAAAAGGCCTCACAGAAACGGACAACTGGTGCCGGAGTCATGGCCTTAAACTAAATGCCAAAAAATGTATAGTCATCCCCTTTGGGAAAAACAAAGAACCCACAAATTATCACATAGACAGCAACCCACTGAGTACGGAAAAAGTAATCAGAGACCTAGGGACCCAAGTCAACAGCGACCTCTCATTTGACACCCACGTTGCCAAAGTGGTTAGAAAAACATTCTACCTTGCACACCTTATCATGAAGGGATTCACATCCAGATCCAAGGATGTCATTGTACCCTTATACTCCTCCCTCATCAGACCCATGATTGAGTACAATGCCCCATTTGGTATGTACCTCACCCGGCATTTGCAACAGCTGGAGAGACCACAAAAGTACCTCACCAAGAGGATCACGGGTCTCCAACATATGTCTTATTTTGCAAGACTAAAGAAACTCCAGCTCTATTCAGTAGCATACCGCCTGCTCAGAGGTGATCTCTGCCTGACGTACAAGGCCATGTCCAGTCAGGAACTGATGGACATGCTCCACCTCAAAAAATCCAAATCCATCAGAACCACGAGAGCTAAAGACTTAAACCTCCGCACAAGTATGAATAGGACATGCTGGAGGGATAGATTCATAACCCAGAGGCTTCCCATGCTCTGGAACAAGATCCCAGTTCATGTTAGGCAGAGCCCCTCACTGACTCTCTTCAAGAGAAATCTTGATGAGTGGATGGGAGATCGTAAGTTTACCCCAGGGGTCACATCTGTGTCACTACTAGACAGAGGCACAGTAAACTAATTCTATTATATAAGGGGATCTTCACTGTGTCACTACTAGACAGAGGCACAGTATTCTAAATCTATTCTGTGCATTTTTGTACCATTTCATGGGGTGGCGAAAGCCACATCACTATGGCTAGGCTTACAAATGCCCCAGGGCAGATAGCCTAGTACTAAACTATGAAACTATGAAACTAAGATGTCTTTGGATCCAACATTTAGATTAAAAAAAAACAGACTGGTGATTTCTTACCATCTGCTAGGCAGGAGGGAATTATCTCTGACTCTATTTCATATAATCTTAAAGTATCGGACCCTATGAACCAATATATTTATTTTTTAACTAAGATTCATAAGGACCCTTGTAACCCACCCGACAGACTGACTGTATTGGGTAGAGATTCACTCACTGAGCCACTGTCACAATTTCTCACCAAATTTCTGCAGCCACTACTAAAATGGTTCTGTGCAAGAATCAAGGACACTACTGAATTTCTTCAGATCATTTCCGAAACTCAACTGGAACAAGGATGGCTATTATGCACACTAGATGTCAGTGCACTATACGCCAATATACCACATGAGGCTGGTCTGGAAGCCATAGAATACTGGCTATACAAATCGGACATCTACCAACCTGGTTTTAACACCTTTCTAATATGCCTCACTGAACATGTCCTTACCAAAAATGTCTTTTTCTACCAAGAACAATGCTATTGGCAAATTAAAGGAACAGCTATGAGGGCTTCCTTTGCCCCCATATATGCAGACCTCTTCATGGCATATGTCGAGGAACATTTGATCTATGATAAGGCACATAACATCTACCTGGTAGAAATGGACATTTGGAAGAGGTTTTTGGATGATTGCTGGATGGTATGGAGATCGAAGCTGGACTATTTGTTGGAATTTGTTGGCTACCTTAATGAAAACAAATGGGGCCTGCTATTTACAGTGAATCATAGTTTGGAACAAATAACATATCTTGATGTTCTAGTGACCAGAAATGCCGATCACACCTTACGAACCGAGGTATTTCACAAATATCCACAGTACAATTCCCTTCTCCATGCATCCATCTATCATCCACCTCACATAGCTAGGAATATCCCCAAGTCACAATTCAAAGGAATGAGATGAATTTGTACAGGGGAATCCACTTATGAATACTTCAAGAAAGATCTTACTAGGAGATTTCGTGAAAGAGGCTACAAAATGGGATATGTTCTGACGGCCAGTAATTGGACTACTACATCCTTTTGAAATATAAAGACAGACAAGTGATTAATAACTCTGATATCAGGTTGGTTACTACATATGGAAGGAACACAGACACACTTATGAATAGTGTACATAGGCACTGGAACATCTTGTTGGCAGATCATAACTTATCTCAACTTCTTCAGGTGAAATGCAGATTTTCTTTTCGTAGAGGTAGAAATCTGGGCTCCCACTTAAGTCACTACAAACGAGGACCCAGACATTCAGGTCACACTGGTGTACAAACAACTTTATTGGGGGATACTCTTACGGGGTGTTCTCCCTGTGGTAATTGTAGTAGCAATTGGATAATTTATTTGGCTACATGCAGTTGCTCAGCATTCTATGTGGGTCAGACTTTGAGACCACTGAGAATAAGAGTATCTGAATGGATCTACGTTTTTAAATCGAAAGTACGGTTCATCGAACCGTACTTCTTCGAACTTACTTCTACGAAAGTGCATTCCATTGAAAATGCACTTTTGCGGAATAAAAAAACAAAAACTAACTAAAAAAGTAAAATAACACACTAAATAATGTTATGCAGGTGGACAAGCCCCCCTGCACCCCCCCACTTTAATATTCTCACTTTGAGATCGCACTACAGTGGGGAAAAGGGAATGTTCCCTTACCCCCACTATACTACGATCTCAACAAAACTTTCCTTAGTTACACATCAACAGTATACGTTGATGTACAACTAAGGCAACCTGCAAACTGCATGTTTTCTTATTTGTTTACTTTAGTGAAAGTGCATGTTCGACAAAATGCACTTTCGCTAAAGTAATTTCGACAAAGTACGGTTTGATGAACCGTACTGTCGATAAAACAAATAGGACCCATCTGAACACATTAGTGACATGAGGATAAGGAAGCCCACTAGTGCACTATATAAACACTCCTTAGTACATTCTACAGCCACTTTTAGATTCATGGTAATAGATAAAATTGAGGGCAACAGATTAAATAGCAGGATGGCACAATATTCCTGATGCCAAAGAAAAGAAGTGGATAATTAAATTGGGTGGACTTTTTCCACTAGGTCTTAATGAGCATCAATAATTTGACCAATCAGTTTGTCTTTTGTGGTTGATGTCATGCATAAAAGGGAATTTGTTTTTTGCATGTTTTAACACTGAGGAAGGCTATGTAACTATATTAGCCGAAACCGGACTGTTTTTTCCTTTTTCTTCTGTTGACATGTAATAAATATTGGATTTGTTCAGCGTCACAGTTTTCTGGCTTACTTTGCTATCCTTCTATTTGATATTCAGGCCGTGCAATTGCCGTACGTGCAGGGGGGTTGCTTTTTTCTGTAAATTCCATACATCAAGGTCCTAAAGAAAAACATCTGGAAAATAGTCAAAAGTCATTGAGCGTATGAAAAGTTGATCTTTAAGAATATTGATGGGAACTTTGGGGTCTAAATTTCACAGCAGTAACCACTTAGAATGAAGATAAGTTTGTCATGACATTCTTAGCTGGAATTCAGAAGGACTATAATCGTATCAAGTCACCAGCCTTAACTTTTTCCGTGAGGCTAACTAGTAATGATTGACAGCCTGATCTAATTTTCTCAAGTCTCAAGTCAATTCTAAGATCTTTATTCTCAGTGATGGAGTCCACATACATCATTGCCAATTTACTCAGCCTTTAACCAAGATTTCGCCCTCTTGCACTGTAGTCAGACTGCAGTTTCATAAGAATTTGTATACTAGTTCCCTGTGAACTGTGTCAGTTCCTAAACTGTAATACTACATGCCAAAACCAAAGACTTAGAAAAACTGCTATGTACAAACAATTCTGTAACTTTCTTTTCTTCTTTTTTTCAACCCTTCAAAATCCGGTATTATTTAAACTTTTTGTCTACATATCTGTGGTTTTAGAATGGACAGTCTCCTGATTTTAAAATACTTTATATCACTTTAACTCCTATTCAAACTAAAGCTCACAAAAAAAAGAAGATCAAAACGATCCATAAAAAACGTCAGCATTCATACATGAAGAATAACCCATGTCTGGGTGCACAGCTAGATCACATACAAGTAGTTATGGACATACGTTAACCCCAGGATCTTCTTGATTGTTCCTCAAATATATATTGCACTGAGAACAGTAGGGGAAGGAAGGCCACTCTAAGGTGGATTTCATGAGCATGAGGGCCTATCCAAAGGAGATGTCGGACTGGATAGATGAAATCAGCAAGAAAGAGAGCACTAGGTGCTGGAATTGAATTCATCCTTAAGTCTTGGTGAGTATCATCACATGATGGACCCTGTTTTCATAAATACTCCCCAAGATGATAGACATATAGACTACATTTTATATAGTCTATACCATGGAGAATGGTAGGCTAACAGCTGGACACACAGGTCCCAGAATAAAAAAAGTGCCCAATCCTGTTGTTCACACTAGTGTCAGGACTAGAATAATGCATTGCACAGTCGGGATACTGAAACATGTCTGCAGCAGGGTTAGGCCAGGCTCAAGAGAAAGATGCCCCCTCCCCCACTGTAGAAGGAGGAAGCAGTCCAAAAAAATCTGACAGGCCAAAAAAGAGCCATAAAGATGACAAAGTGGACTACTGAGAATAAGGAAGAAATTAAGTATTGTTACTTTTACACAAGAAGCCCAACATTTCCAGATAGAAGATATTTAGAAAAATTAAGACAGAAATTAAAGGAAAGAAAAATTCTTGCAAAAGAAAAACCAGCAAATGCTTCAAATAAAAACTTGCATTCATTTGTGCAAAAGATTTAAGAAAACCATTACACATACAAAGGAACATTTGGTCACCTGGAAAAAGAAGCAGCAGTGGAAGTGCGAAAATATAAAGAACAAAACCCAGGCATTTTTGAAAGGTATAAACAGTAACATGGAGATGGGAAAGAAAAATGAATCTGGTATGCTGCAATACTTATGCAAAGGAGAAAGCAAAACTAATCAAATACAAAAAAGCATCTCCAAATAAATTTGAAGAGAAATACAGGCAAAGACACCCAGATATGGAAAATTTCAAATTACAACAAAATATGAAAAGAAAGGCGGAATGTAGAAAACATTATTAGTATGGCAGGAGTTAAAATGAAAAGTACATTTGCCTTAGTAAACCTACAGTAACACTAGATACTGAAATTATCACTGCTGCAGCAGCCTTAGCTATATGGGTTATATCCTATGGATATAACAGCTGTCCAATTTCCAAAGCTTCAGGGCATCTTCCATGTGCCAAATCCATCAGTCAGATCGAGCTGAGCTGACTAAAAAGACAGGCTTGGGCGCCAAACCCTTCAGAGCTTTCATGCCAGTAAACAGTGGATGACAATGCTAGGAAAAACAAAAAATAAGAATTTACTCCCTCACATACATGACACACTGAAAAACATGAGGGATGAAGGGAGGGAGTGGCAACTGCAGCAATGATCATTTCAGTATCTACTGTCTTGGTAAGTTTACTTAGATAACTGTACTACGCTCATCATTGTGACCTGTAGCCCAAGCTATATATGCATAGATTATCATAGCTTACTACATTTGAAAAATGGAAGTAGAAAAGTCCAGGAGCCCTGGAGAATGGCCCTAGCAAAGCCTGATCTAGACCTAGAGAAGGAATCAAGATTATAATGCTTTGTAAATGTATGTACAGCAGACCAAGCTGCTGCTTCTAGAATACTTCTTGTCGCTCGTCCCTCTCTAGTATAGATAAGCAGGCAGGGTATTTCGTTCAGATGTTTTAATACATAGAAACATCAGGGTCATTAAATCATTAAATATAAACAAACTGGTTAACACACAGATCATACACATATACATGCTTACATCTCAACAGCTTACTACAAAATGTCAGTCAGACTTGCACATGCTCAGTATTTATACACTTGTGCAAGCTCTTGGATAGCTTCTTAAACATACATACACACACACACACTGATCTACATCCTTCTTCTTAAAAAGATTGTCCTTGGTAAAAACAACATTAGAGTTAGACATGCATTATTATAGACATTATAAAAAAGCACAATGTTCATATCCAAGTTGCAGTGTATCTGTTACATGGCCTGGAGATATGACTGTATCTCGTAACATAACAATCTGGACTAAATTTAGCAACAGGGACATTCTGTGGTGAACAACTTGTATCAGGAACTTCTGGATTTGTCACGGGAATGGGAATATTCTCTGAAACTTCCTCTGGAAATGGAACACAAGACAACTCACTCTAAGATGAACAGTCTTTCTCACAGGTTATATATATCCTGTGGTATAGGCTTGGACACTGGCATCATATGTTTCCGATTCCTCCTAAACTCTGCTCCTTGTAATTCCACAATGTACAGTCTTGACTCTGGGCAAATACTCTTCATGATACCAATACGATCATAACCTTTGGACATTTGCATCCTTATCAGTTCTCCTTCTCGTAATGGATTGAGTGGTTTGCTGGTCTTATCATAGTAGGACCACTTCTTCAACAGACTGGTTTTCACTGACCTGTTGTTCTTCACACATGGAACCAACAATTGACTACTGATTGGTAATGTGGTTCTGGTTTGTCTTGACAGAGGTCTCTGAGCAGGTGATCCAAGATATTTATAATGAGGAACATTTCTGAGATTCAGGAAAACATCAATATTGTCTCGTTTTGACTTCTCTAGTAACTGTTTTGCACTCTGACCTGCACGTTCTGCTAAAACATTTGACTGCAGATACTCTTGGCTACTTGTGACATGAGTAAAGTCCCACTCTTCGGCAAATCTTCTGAAGAAATGTTGGCTTGTAAACTGCGTGCCATTGTCAGAAAAAACTTTGTGCAGACTACTATGGACTGAAAATTAGAGAGTGAGAAGGGCACTTAGTGATCTAAAAAGGGCAATTTTTCTAAAACTATTTATTACCAGAACATAGGTTCACCTGGAGGACATTTTACGCTTAGCCAGTTTCCCTTTTGGTGCTTGAATTAACATTTCCTGATTGGTGTTGCCTATCCCATGGCTGTTAATTGTATATTAGCCCTAGTGAGAATAACTGTGATCATACCAGAGATAATCTGAGGGGACCCATGTAAGGGATGCAGCATTTAGGAACTGCCTCTATCCATTAGTGGCACAAGGTGCAATCCTGGAGTGCATTTTCTGTTACCCATCCTTAGATCCAAATTGCATTTGAATATGGACAGGGATGAGCTTTGTTTTACTTTAATGCATAGTCTGTTCTGGAACAGTGGTAGCCTGTATGACATATATCCATCTTTCCACACAACATTCAGTTTAGACACCAGGACTGAGTATTTCTGATGCCATATGACTTGCTGATGTTTAGTAGGTCCATCAGTATTGGGTTGGATTGGAGGATGCCTTGTATGCCAGACACGTCACATCCAAGCACTCTGTACGATTTTTAAGGAGGGAGAGAGGTATATGCTTTGCACAAGCTTGTCGGGATGGTGAGTGATGCTAGTGGTATATATCCCCATTTTGAAAAGCCATGCTAGTATCAGTTCAATGACCTGTGATAGCACTACCCTGACCTGCATCAGCGGTGGGAGGCAGAGATTAGAAAAAGAGATGGATGGATATTTTTTTCATTCTCTTATTGGCTTGTTGTACTTGTATATTGTGGGGTGCATAATTTGTTTTACAGTGACTGGAAAGCAGCAGCAAAATATACCTGGAGGTTGTAGGAGAGGACAGAGTCTGTCCTTGCAGCAGTGTGCATATGCCCTGTATGGCAAGCTACTGTGTTTCTGCAAATGTGTGTGTATGATATGTGTGCACTAATGGGCTCTTTGTTTCTCAGACTTCTGCAGATCCAGTCATGGTTGAGGTCATGGAGTGGCAATGGTCACCTTGATGTGAATTGTCTGATACCTCTCACACTGGGTCAGCACCATGTTGGTCTACATGTTTCATGCCATTTAGTACTGAGCAGGCCCAGATTGCTTGTCTGTGAATCCCAGCCCTTATCTGCTTCATGAAATTAAATGTCACTTTTAGTTATTAATTAATATTAGTATCAATTTTACAAAGTGAATAACTGGTGAACTAATGAAAGGCATAATTTTTCCTGTAACAGCATAAATTAATAAATAAGTGCAGTCTTAGATTTAAAAAAAAAAGCTTGTCAGATTAAATGATGCAGTTCTTACAAAATACTCCTATCATTCACTATTAGACTTCAGTTTGCTTAAACTTTATGAAAACAGCACTGGATTTATATTGACATTAATAACTTTTGTTAGCAACCAGATATATCTGCCATTTACTGCTTGCAAATAATGGCTGATTTTTGAAGTCTTCCCTCACACCCTCACTATACAATATGTAAAACATTCAACATGTACCTGTCACCTAAGTCATATATTAAAGTACTCTGGGTCGATGCATTATTCACATTTCAACATTTAAATTTGTGTTTTTTCTTCTTCAAAATATTTTTATTGATGCAATTTTTGAACCAATAAAGAAGAAAGAAACTAAGAAACCAAAATCACTTAACAATTATAACAGTTTAATGTATAACAATATAAAACTCATAATATAAACTATTAATTTTCATTTTTATGTGTAGAAAACAGAACATAATTTGCGAACAATCACAGCAAAACACTTAAACAAGATTATGCACCATATTTTCAGAAAGTTAATTTAATCTTAAGTGCTCTGCTATGTATGTATTTATGCAAATTGTGTTATTTTTCCTACATAAAAAATGAACCTTTCAAAACAGCCAGATATCATACAAATCCCAATATTTGTAAAAGAAAAAAATGTTATTGGCTTCAAGACGCACAAATACATTGGGGCAGTTAATTCAACTGCACAAACTAAAACATTTTAAAGCACCTCATTCCTTACTGTGTTCACTTAAAGATGTGACATTTTTGTGGTCAGATAACATTTCCTTTAAGTTTTTAGCTCTTTTATAAACAAGCAAAGGTCAATTACAAAAAAAAAAACTTGTTTATTAGATAATAAAATATCCCAGTTTTGTTTTATAACATTCTCAACACGTTATCTGTCTGTAATATATTTAGTGACAAAGCAAGCTCTTTCAGTTTCTTAAAGACCTTAGTTCTTCCTTTAAAATACTTTCTGAAAAATGGGCAAATAAACATGCATTGTACTCTGTCATAACGTCTTTCATGTGTTTATTTAGAAGTGCAAGTGAATATCTTTCAAAAACAAAACAAGACGAAACAAAAAAACAAAAAAAAAACACGTCTCTACATGAATGAGCCGAGCCTATTCTGAAGCATCATTAGTATTTTGAATTAAGCTAAGAAACTGGCTTCACAGTAAATTGCTGTTGTTATGATTTGGATTATAGTGATTATACCCTGCTAAATTATTCATATTAACATGTTTTCTATAAAGTTATTTTCCCAATTCATTTTAGCGAAAATGTTATATATATGTTAAAACTGATAAAATTAATATTATCAATGCTGTTCTCATCATAAGTAATCATGGAAGTAGAATGTTCTTATAATAATACTAAAAAAACTACTCGCAGTAACACCATCAACAGTAAACACTAAACAAAACATCATTGATAATTTGTCCAAATATAGTGACCTCTTTAAACAACTCATCTAATGAAAAAAGCATTGCTTTACAAGCTAGAAATGCAGAATCAGCTATCACCACCTTGGGTTTACCAGTGATTATCATTTAATATTTGGCATAATAACAACACAAAACTCTCCTTGCCATACCGTAAGGAAGCTTGTTAGTAATGATTAGCATTCTGGGGAGGTCAGCATAATTCCAGCCCACTTGGGGGAGGTCAGCATAATGTGATGTGATAAGTAGCAGCTAGCATTAACTTCCGCGCGCCTTCCACATTAGAGTGCGACGCCTAGAAGTGTTTGTGCAGTACCCTCTCTTAATAAAACACAACATCCGATGTGCACGTTATGTTACATACTTATTGGGTAATATAATATTTGCTGAACATGTTCTAGTTCTAAAAAGAGGCTTGTATAATAGTCGTCCTATTAAATAAAGACTCGCGTTTTGAAAAAAAAAAACACGCACACAAAACTGAATGACTTGACAGAGTAGACCGGTTGTGAATAAAGCCCTCGCATTTTATAATCATTTTCCACAAATGAAATATAAACATTAACTCCTGTTAAGGTACATAGTTTGACTATAAAACATTAGTTGACCAAACCATCTGGTCACTGAACTTACCTCGTTCGTTACGGATTTTCCCATCTCTGTAAAACGATTTGGGCACAGTTCCGAGAAGGGGAGATACGTGACTGTAGAGTCAAAGGCTTGGAGAAGGGACAACACGGTGCAATGGAGTCCATCGCAGCTCGCTACACACAGAGCAGGAAGTGGGAGGGAGATTCACCTCACCACCACTGCCGTAGCAGCAGCCGGGAGTCATGCTTTACGTGCCTCTCTCAGAGGGGACCCATGGTACCCAGGTCCTCCATTAACCACATCCTTAAAAGAAAGACAAATCCATGTTGATTAAGTTGCAGCTGTAAAAGTGGGGTGGGGGGGCGCTCCCTCCCCCTCTCTCTATTATTCCGGTGCCCTTGCTGACCCTTTGTAATGATACCCTTTGCCAGACAAAATCTCATCTCTGTATGGAAAATAAGGTTGCACTTCTTGAGGTAAACTAGATTGCTTTGACAGCCATCTTTGATAGATAAAGTGGTTGAGCCTTTATAAAACTGGATCTGTGGCTGTGTGATCTCTTAAGTCATCAAGATGTGTGGAAGAAAAATGTCTCACTTCCATGACTCCAAAATCAAGGCTCTTATTCTCATGCTGTTCTGTGGTGTTTCTGGGCAATCTGGACAATGTATCAGCAAGATAAAGAAGTTTGCCTTTCATGTAGACAAAAGTGAAATTATACTTTTGCAATCTCAGCAATATGCATATCAATCTAGCTGGAGCTGAATGCGTAGGCTTTCTCAAGACAGTGACTAAAAGTCAGTGGTCTGTTTCAATGTGGCTAGGTCTACCATAAACATAATCAGGGAACTTTGAACATGCAAACACAATTGCCAAAAGCTCTTTCTCGATCTGGGAATACTGAATTTCAGTTTGGGTGAGAGATCTCGATGCACAGGCATAACTGCACCAAGACCAAATTTCGAAGCATCACATGAAAAAGTAACTGGCTTGTGAACATCACAGTATCTGAGAGTTGGTAGACTACCAATTCTATGTTTCAAGACATCAAACACTCTTCGGTGTTGCTCTAACCAAGACCAGGTACATCTTTATGTGTCAGCTCTCTAAGTGGTGTTGAAAGTTGGCTCAAGTCTGGAATGAACTTGCCTAGGTAGTTAACCATGCCAAGAAAACGTTGCAGGGCTTGAACACTGTCTAGAGCTGGCATCTCAAGAATGGCTGTTAACTTTGAAGGGTCTGGTCATAGGCTTGAACTAGTAAATAAATGACCAACAAAAGTAATCTCTTGTAACCTGAATTTGCATTTATGTGGATTGAGCTTAAGATTCACTTGACGTGCCCTTTCCAGAACTTTTCTGAGGTTTCTGTCATGCTCAGCTTCACCATTACCTCCTACTAATATGTCACTGACTATAATAGCAAAAGGATACTCAGAAAAAAGTTGCCCCACTGCATGCTGAAAGACTTCACTTGCAGAATTTATCCAAAATGGCATTCTCAAAAATCTGTACCTGCCAAATAGAGTTCTGAACGTAGTGAGCAACGATTCTCTCTTGTCCAGCTGAATTTGACAAAATGAACTCTTTGCATTTAAGACTGAAAAATCAGTGGCATTTGGCATAAGTGCTGCGACTTCTTTGACTGTGCACACTGATGATGAGGTCTTTTCAGCACTTTGTTAAAATCCCATGGATCAATACATATTCTGATGTCATCTGAGCTTTTCTTAAAAGCTACCACCATGGAAGATACCCATTCAGTCAGAGTAGCAGAACCAACTGGACAAATCACACCTTGTCGCACCATTTTATCTAGCTTGGCTTTGACTCTGTCCTGCATGACTACCAGAACTTTTTGAGCTGGCCTGATAATTGGACTGACATCTGGATCTAACTTCAAGGAGTACACAACTTAGAAGCTTCTCTAGCTTGTCTTCGAAAAGATCAGCATGGGTAGAAAAGGCAGAAAAGATAGAAAAAATGTACTGGGCGAAATTAGTGTAGTGGTCTTTCAAGCTAACATGATGAACTTCCTTATTAAATGAAAGCAGTCCCATTTTCAAAATGTTTCTGAGCTCTTATAATGACTGGATGTGCCTTCTGGCACATACAATAACAAGTCGTAACATCTCCCGGCACAGTAACATGAAACCACTACTGAGCATTCAGTCTGAAATTCTTCACCACCATAAGCAACAAGCTTTGCACACTTTGCCAAATCAAGCCTTTCGCCACGACACACTCTAGCATGTTTCTGCTGACATAACATTGCATTGGAACCTATGTCAAATTTGAGCTCTGTCGGTTTGCCATTTATCGGAAGAGTACAAAATACTTTATTCTTTGCCCTTAAATCTACTGTACTGACTCTTTTATAAAGCACTGATACACCATCAACATAAAGAGGGTTGCAACTCTCTAACTGATCAACTCATTTCTTAAAATGTTCCCTTTTAATAAAAGAACGTGGGCTTTTTGATTTTCAAAATCTTTTGAAATGATTTTACTTATCACATTTTCAGCATTGTTGACCAAGAGCTACTAATTTTCCTTTTTAGATTCATGATTTCCACCACAGTTACAACAGTTGGCAATGAAACTGGGTTGGGGCCTATGCTTTGAGTTTGCTGACTCACTCTTATGCTTTACTGAGACTGTGCAAACTTTAGAATTTGCCGGAAAGCTCTGGGGTTTACCAATGGGTGCTGCAGGGGCTATAGTTGCTGCCCTGTGCTTGGGCCTGTTTCTTTTAACCACGTGTTGCATACTATCAACATGAGCTTTGGAAGTTACTGGCAGCATACATCTCTCATTTGTAAGCATATCTGTGTGCTTTTCTGTGAGCTCGTACATCAGACAAATCTCAATGGCCTTATTCAAAGTTAAATCACTGTCACAAAGCAAAATCTTTCTCACAGCATCATCTTTAGTACCACACAAAAGTCTGTCCTTTATCAACTCATCCCTTAAATCAACAAATCTGCATGTTTTAGCTTTGTTTCTCAAGTTTGTTATATATGCAGCAAAAGTTTCTCCAGGCTTTTGATCCCTTGTATAAAATATGTGCCTTTCCATTGTAACATTTCTCCAGGGGTTACACATTTCTCTAAATTTAAGTTTTAAGCACTCCGGGTCCTCCCTTGACTCAACCTGTACAACAACATGATTGTTTTCCCCCTCTCCTTCATAGACAGCAGGTACATATACAAATGAATACCCATTTTCAATGGCTTCTGACCCAGCTAAATGAAGTAGAATAAATGCCTTTTTACAGTCATCTTTATCAGAAAATGCAAGCTGTATGAAAATGTCATACTCAAAAAATCTCCACTTCTCTGCAATATTATGATCAAACACAAGTGTACTGGGTTTTCGAAATCCATCTGCCATGCCCACAAAGTATGCACGAATACATTGAAAATATGGCCTTTGTAATTATGCACAAACAAATTGTTCTGTGAGCCTGTAATAACATTCAAATGCACAATAAACCCTTCAAAACACTGTACTTTGAGAAATATGCTCTTTAATGGCTGTAGCTTGCGAAATAACTCTATTGTAATACTGCACAAACATGCGAACACTTTACACACTTCTGATAACTCAAATATCTTTAATTAATACAAAAAATATATGGTTAGCAAAAATGCGGTTGCTTCCTCTTATTGTATTCATTTGATGCAATTAGGACTTTATTTCAATCATTTTCCATAGTAATTTGAATATTTTTATCAATATTGCACTTATGCAAATATTCTTTAGAGCATTCTGTAAGCTTCATTTCATATTTTGCAAATGAGAAATAGTTTTGAGCAAGTTTTAATATCTGAAATTGGTTTATGCATGCAGTAGAGATGATTCACTCCTTTATATTCCTCCAGTGCCAACCGGATGCATCTCAGACTTAAGTGGAAGAAACTGGAACTCTTTCTGGTAACGAATTGTTCTGGCCAGTCTTCTTCTAACCTCATGTCCCTTTAGACATGCCACTTCTGACACCATGTCACTCGTCCCACTATACTACAGATAACAAGCAGGTGGGGTATTTCATTTATAGGTTCATAGGTTAGTACTAGGCTAACTGCCCTTGCGAGCCATTTTAAGCCTAGCCAATTATCCCTTGTGAGATTCAAACACTGCACCTTGTGTTTGTAAGTCAAACACCTTAAGCATTAGGCCACCCTCCCAACAGGGTTTCTTTGAGAACTAATCCTTCTTTTGTGTTAAAAGTGGTATCCATGTTTACTTCAAGAAAAAGTATCCATCTGCCTGTTTTCTTTCCTGAACCTAAAAATGAGGGAGAAAGCATATAGTGGATGTCTGCAAACAACTCAGCTGCAGTTACATTTAGATGTTTTAATACACAGAAACACATCAGGATGAATAGAAGAATCATAAAATATAAACAAACTGGTTAGCAGACAGACCTTACATACATACATGCTTACATCTAAACAGCTTACTACAAAATGGCAGTCAGACCTGCATATGCTCAGTATTTATACACAAGCCCTTGGATAGCTTTTTAAAGATACATATGCACACATTGATCTACACTTCTATAATCCAGCCCTTTCCAAAAAGCCATAGATGAAGCCAAGGCTGTGGTAGAGTGGGCCTTGACCCTGCATGAAAAAGTTTTCTTGTGGTGAGCATAACACAAGTTAATACCCTTAGACAACCATATGGAAATAGTCTGTATTGACATAGATTGTATCTTCTTCTTCTTACCTTCATAAGCAACAAAGAATTAATTTAAACATCCGAAAGATTATTTCTGTCAGCATAGCAACTGAGTTGTTTGCAGACATCCACTATATGCTTTCTCCCTCATTTTTAGGTTCAGGAAAGAAAACAGGCAGATGGATACTTTTTCTTGAAGTAAACATGGATACCACTTTTAGCACAAAAGAAGGATTAGTTCTCAAGGAACCCCTGTACCTGTGGAAAATGAGATAGAGCTGACAAACCATAAGAGTTTGCAACTCAGATACCCTTCTTGCAGAGATTGGAGCCATCAGTAAAACTGTTTTCCATGTTAAGAACCTCAACTCATCCAGGTTAGCTGTTTCACATGGATCAAATGCATGCTTCTCTAACACAAAATTAAGATCTCAACAAGGGATCACCGATTTTCTTGAAGGCTTCTTTTGCAAAACCTATTTCAAAAACATTTTGACATGAGAAGACATTGAAAGAGGAGGATCCAAGGACAGTCATAGTGAAATGGCCAATAAATGAACCTTGATGGAGGAGTAAGAATGGCTATAGGATAATAACTCAAACAAATATTGTAAAACCAGAGAACAACTAGCCCTGAATGGGTGCTGATTATACTGTTGGCACCAACTAGAAAACATTTTCCATTTGCTAATATATGATTTTCTAGTCGGAGGCTTTCTCACTGCATGTCCTCAATAAAAAGGTGCTTAAAGGGAATTAAGTCACTATCATCCAGGCAGTCAACTGAAGTTGATTGGGGTCAGGGTGAATCACACAGCCCTGATCTTGTCAGAGTCAATCCAATCTGTGAGGAAGCTTGTAATTTCCACCTGGCCATTTCTAAAAAAGGGAGCAACATTGCTGGTTGAGCCAGAACAGAGTCACCACAATAATCCTGGGGTATTTCTCATGAATCTTCATAGTTACCCTGGATATCAGTGGAAAGGGTGGAAAAGCATAAAGAAAATTTCCTGACCAAGGAAAAGAAAATTTCCTGACCAAGGAAAAGAAAAGGCATCTGTCATTCAGACATACCTATATTGCCCAGATTCTCGCAGAATATACAGATTTCTGCCTCATATTTTTGGTCTGTTCCTCATAAATTTATGGTTTTCTGGCAAATCATTGAGGAGTGATGTCACTAAATAATGACATACATTTCAGTTTCAGACTTCACATCCTTCTGAAAATCTCTGATAACACAAATCCTGCTATTCTATCAACTTTCTAAGTCTATAAGAGAAATATTTAAAATATATCGGATGGCGCAGTGGTGCAGCGGTAGCATTGTCGCCTCACAGCAAGAGGTTCTCTGGTTCAATTCTCAGCTGGGGTGTCTTCTGTGCGGAGTCTTGATGTCCTCCCTGCATTCGTGTGGATTTTCTCCGGGTACTCCGGTTTCCTCCCATGTTACAAAGACGTGTCTGCAGCGTTTCTCCCCAGGTCTTCACTGAAAACTGGCTTCATACCAAGTCGAACTTTCCCTGGTAAACAAATGTTAAATATATAAATAAAATGTCCCTATTTTTGGACCTTTGTACCCCCTTTATTTTAGGCTTTGTCCAGTTTTTTTGTGCTAAGGGGTTGAGAGGTACACTTCCAGATATTCTTATATGGAGACCTGGAAGAAAATCTTGCCAGCTGATTGTTCAGAGAGGAAGCAAGTATGTTTACACTAGGAACTCCCCAAAAATGGATCAAATATTGGAAACCCCCCTTATGGAGTTTCCATTTGAGGATATGCCCTTGTCCTGCTCAGCTTGTCTGCCATAGAATTTTGCTCTGATGGAATGTACAATATCTATAAAGTAAGATTGTGCTGTGAATCTATATTCCAAGCTAACATGACTAGCCTGCAAGGAGGTTGTGGGGGGGGGGGGTTTCAACCTGGTCTACCCTTGCTTGCTGATGTGCCACATGACTGTGGTATTGTCTGTAACAATATGAAGAGGTCCCGGGGACCAAATATGCTTCAGAGAGTTGAGTGCCTTGATCAAGCATTTCTTTTATATTTATGTGTTGTATCTATCCTTGGTGGCCCACATAGCTTGCATTTTTATCCCTCCTGAAACTGCTCCCCAAGCAAAGTCCAATGCATCTGTAGTGACTGACTGCTTTGGAACAGAGAGGAACAAGGGGAGACCTGGATTTAAGGATATTTGCTGTCTCCACCAAGTGATTTCCCTTCTGACAAACCCCAGCACTGGGATTTGAAAGGAAAAAAGATGATGGTGCTGGAAACAAAGAGACTCCAGATATCACAGTATCTTTCTCATGCAGAGTCTTGCTAGGGGTATTATGAGAATCACAGATACCAACAGACCCAAAATCCTGAGGTACTCCATCACAGTGACTGAACTTTGAGAAACAGATCTAGATATAGATCGATTTTTTTCTTGTGGAAGAAAAGCTCTTTGAACTGAGGTATCTCACTGGCACCCCCAAGAACACAATCCTGTGAGGAGTCAAAAAAGACTTTTGAATGTTTCTTGGAATGCCAGCTTCTTTAAGAGATGTCTCACGCAAGTTACTGATTCTGACACTTTGAAAAATTATCTGGAAAGTTAAGCAAGTTATATGTAGAAAATGGATGCTCTGTACTCTTAGTGCAGCAGATAGTCCAAAGGATAAGGCAGATATCTGATAAAGTGATCCAGACAAACAAAACCCTAACAAATGCCTGAAGTCAGGATGACTAGGGATGTGATAATAAGAATATTTTACATCTAATGAGGCAAAAGAGGTAACAGTTGTGAAGTGACAGCATTCTGTACCTGGGCATTATCACAAATAGGTTTAAGAAATAAAGATCCAGAACTGGTCTCCAAGCATTTTCTTTCTTTGGCACTAAAAACATCCTTAAAACCCTTTTCCCATCTGGGAAGGGGGAACTGGTTCTATCACTCCCAGCGACAGCATGTGATAACAGACAAGTGGAAATAACAGAGTCTGGGTCTGGTGGATGAGGGATTACTCCCTGAATAGGAGGAATTTAATCGCATTACAATTTAGAACCTTGATGAATTACCTTCAGAACCCATTTGTCTGAAGCTATCCACTTTTTCTGGAAGGGAAAAGAGACTGCTGGGGGGTGGGAGGTGGTGGACGTCCCATAATTAGTGATTCTGACTTGTTGGACTGTCCTTTTTGTTTTATTTTTCCTTCTAAAATCCATTGCCATTTTTTCTTAAATGTCTGTTAAAATGCATTTTGTTGAGACTGTTTATTTTGTTTTTGCCAAACTGGATAAGGGGCTAGAGAATCCCTTAGAAAATTTGGAAAAGGAGGGCTGAAAAATCTAAGATATTCCTTTTATAATCTCACCCCTTTCATCACATTTTTTGATAATCTCTGCAGCAGACTAGCCAAAAACTAAATTTCTTACTAAAGGACAATTTAAAATCTCATTTTCAATATCATCTGGATGGCTCTGAGAAAATAGCTAGCCAAACCTTCTCCCAACAGTACTGATGGCCATAGCCCTGGAAGTAGTATCAACTGAGTCATATACACTGACTGCAAAGAATGAGTAGTGACTTGCACAACAGAATAAACAAAATTATTTAACTCATTACATCTAAGTGGCACTGACAAGTACATCTGCAGTTAACTCCTACTGACATCACTAGGAGTCAAACACTGCTTGTTCCTATTTGCATCAATAATTCTAAAACCATGCTATGTACAAGCTTTTAAAAGATTTCATCTTAAATGTTACATAATGGCAAACTCAACTGCATTAATATTTGACCTCTGTCTAGTACAGGCACATAGATCTGAAAAATAAGTTATGTACTTACCATAACATTCCATCTGTGTTGTTGCCTCTCATTTGCTCTTCAACCTATGGGTTTCGGATCCGACTCGACCGCATACCAAAGCTGTAGGCTCGAACATTTGAGATTCTCCCCTACCCAGGATGCTTCTCTCCGCCAAATCCCTTGGACTGAGTTTACTGCAGCACAGTATATCACATAATAATAACATAAATAAACACAAAGAAATTAAAAATAAAGGAATCAGCCAAGTTAGGATACTTCAGGAGCTCAAACGAGAGCAGAAGTATCTGTCTAAAAATTTTCTGTTAGGTCTTTCAAAAGGCAGGGGATGGAGGGAGGGAAGGCTGAAGAGCAAATGAGAGACAACAACACAGATGGAACGTTATTGTAAGCACATAACTTCTTTATCTGATGTTGTTGTCTTCATTTGCTCTTCAACCTATGGGACAGAGTCCCATGCTACCGAAAGAACGAAAAGATGCTCAGGTCCTGGAAGTAATGTCCAGTTTCTAATGAAAAATAAAGGCATAATAATTAGATCAGGTAGCAGCTGCACAAATTTAATCTATGGGAAGTTTAGACCAGAAGGCTGAAGGAGAAACAGATCTAGTAGAATGGGCCTTAATATAACTAGGTAAGGAAATGCCCTTAGAGGGATAAGCAAGTTTGATACAACTAGTTATCCAATGGGCTAGTGTAACCTTGGAAACTAGTTTACCTAATCTGGACTTAGAAAAGGATACGAAGAGTTGGTCAGATTTCCTGAATGTTTTGGTTCTATCCAGATAGAAGGGTATTGTCTATGTACATCCAACGTATGAACAAGGTACTCTACCTTGTTTTGAAAGAAAATTGGAAGATTGATGAGTTGGCTTAAATTAGCCTCAGAAGTGACCTTGGGCAAAGAAGAAGGATTAGTACGTAAATTAACTCTATCCTTGTGAAAAATCACATATGGAGGCTTCCAACACAAAGCCTGTAGCTCAGATAACCTTTTGGAGGAAGTAATAGCCACCAAGAAAATGGTTTTCTAAGTCAGAAACTTTAAGTCTACTTTTGCTGAAAGTTCAAAGGGTGATGAAACTAAAGCCTGAAGAACCAGGGTGAGGTCTCACGGAAGGGCAGAATCCTTAATAGGAGGATGTAGGAGAAAAGTACCCATCAAAAAGGCCTTGCATAGTTTAGACGAGGCTAGAGAGAAAGAATTCTCCCCTACATGAAAATTGGAAATGGCGGCAAGATGCACTTTCACCACAGAAAAACTTGTACTGCTATTAAAAAGGTAAGCCAGAAAGTCCAAAACTGCCGAGACTGGCGCAGAAAAGGGGTCTAAATTTTTCTCATAAGCACAGATAGAGAACCTCTTCCACTTACTGTCGTATAGCTTCTTAGTGGACAGTTTGTGCACTGCAATCAACATTTTTCTGACTGGGGAAGACAGCCTGGGAGTTCTAGCCATCATTGGAAGTGGAGAAACCAAGCAGTAAGTTTCAAGTTCATAAGATCTGGGTGTAGTGCTCCGAGGGGTGGGACAAGAAATCTAGAGGCATCCAGAGTCCAAGGTGCTCAAACCAGGTGAGACCAAAGGAAGGGGAACCACACGTGATGGGGCCAAAAAGGGGCAATGATGATGACTTGGCACTTCAACCTCTGTGCTTTCTGTAGAAATTTGGGAATGAGTAGAAAGGGTGGGAAGACAAAGAGTAGACCGGGGGCCAAGCATGGACTACAGCATCTCTTGTTGACTGTCCCTGTATAGGGATCAGGGCAAAAAACTCACTGCACTTGGTGTTGGTGGAATGCGCAAATAGGTCGCAGCAAGGCTGACCCCACCTCTGGAAGATAATACTTGCCAACCATTGGAGGAGTGAGAGACCACTCATGAAGCATCAGAATGATCCTGCTGAGTCTGTCCGCTAGAATCTTCGACTTCCCTGGAATGTATGTCACAATGAGAAAGCGGTTTGAAGAAATCGCCCATTGCCACAACCTCATGGCCTCTCAATACAAGGGATAAGATCTGGTTCCTTCTTGCTTGGTGATGTAACAGATCACTGACATGTTGTCTATCTGAACAGCAATAGTTCCTGTAGGAACAGAGGGCTTGCAACGCGAGAAGCATCACTCTCCTTTCCAGAACGTTTATATGCAAATTGCTCTCTAGGGGGGACCACGTGTCTTGGACTGTCTGTCCCAGATAATGCCCCCCCACCTGAGGTGGGAAGCATCCGTGGTTACAGTGGCCGAGGGGGGCGGAAGGACAAAAGGCCAGCCCTGGAGAAGATCATCGGATTGGATCCACCAGATGAGAGACTGTTTACATGCTCGTGGAATCCTGATTCGGTAGTTCAAAGGGTAGCAAAGAAGAGACTATTGTATGGCTAAGTTCTACTGAAGCACACTCATGTGAAGGCGAGCTAAGGGTCCAAGAGTGATTGTCGCAGCCATGAACCCCAAGGCCCAATGGATGAGTCTAGCTTGGGAGAAAGGAGTGTTCATTATCTGTTTGACATGAGTTCTCAGACTGGAAATCCTGTTGGGAGTATGAAGGGCTAGAGACTGAGTAGTGTCCAAGCGAGGTCTGATACAGTCAATGACCTGAACTGGAAGAAGACGGGATTTGTTTAGACTGACAGAGATGCCCAAGGTAAGTGGGTAGCTGAAGTAAGTATCCTCTGGCTTGAAGGACTCAATGCCTGGTGGGAGCAGTTAGAAGCCAATCTTCTAGGTAAGGAAACATCTGGAATCTTTGCAGTCTCAGGTGAGCTGCTACCACTGCTATGCATTTGGTGACCATCTTGGGGGCTCTGGTGAGACCAAAGGGCAGTGCTCAGAATTGGTAGTGATTGGCTCCTAGCCTGAAGCGGAGATACCTTCTGGAGCATCTGTTCATCTTGATGTGATAGTACGCATCCTGAAAGTCTACAGAGCACATCCAGTCATCCTTCTGCAGAAAGGGCAGAATGGACTGTAATGTGACCATTCGGAACTTTGAACTGGCAATCAACTTGTTTAGGGGGGTAAGATCCAGAATGAATCTGAGGCCCCCCGCCTTTCTGGGCACTAAAAAGAATCTTGAGTAAAAACCTGATCCTAGCTGGTCAGGGGGAACACTTTGGATGACTCTTTTTGGAAGCAGCTTTGCAATCCCTAATGCTGCTATCTCCCATTGATTAGGTGAAACATCAGGGAGGATTTTTCCTTGATGAAGGTTTCTGGAAAAAGGGTACAGAACAGCCTCCATATATCATTTTTAACACTCAACGATCTTTTGTGATGGCTTCCCAGGCTGTTGGATGTGCAGACAACATCCCCGACCTGCCTTTAGAGTAGAGCAGTCGGGCAATCCTTCAGGACCACTGATTAGGTCTGTCCAAGAAAGAATCTTGAGTCTCTTGATTCATCGGACCCCTTCTACCACAAGGGTGGCATCTGTTATTATAACGGTTTCCCCCACTGCTTCTGGGAGAATGGTCCCCTTGTGCATACTGAAAAGGACCTTTTGATTTACGGAACCACAACTTCTTACCTCTGTGCTGGTTCCTGGAAAAGGTCTGTTATGGGGTAGAGAAGCATATCCCACTGGCAGACAAGGTCTTTCCATTCTTTTCATTTTGGAAGAGTGTGTCTTTAACTGTCGGACCGAAAAGGGTTGATCCATCAAACGGAGCGTTGACAAAAGGCACCTTTATATGGTTCCGAAAAATCACACAGCCGCATCCATTTGTGATGTCTGACAGCAATTCCTGATCCAGTAGTCCATGACGCACCCTCTGTCACATGAGAGATTAACCTTATGGACGTATTGGAAATAGACTGGAGGGTTGCCATTCTTGAGGAATAGAACTTCTGTTCCTTGGCAGACATGGACCCTAGGACCAAGCTAGAGAGTTCCTTAACAAAGTCCCTCTGCAGCCTGGTTACATGTGCCAGGTAGTGCAGCGCCTGCAATGCAAAGGTCAGTGAAGTGTAAACCTGCTTTTCAAACCTGTCCAAAGCCCTAGACTCCCTGTTAGTGGGATGGACAGTGGAGCTCCGCTGGGCCAACTCCTTTTTGGTGGCAGCTGCAACAACCATGCCATCAACGGGAATCCCTTTAGTCCAGTGTGGTTGCTCAGAAGGGCCACTAAGGATCTTACCTGGCTGCTTGGGAATATGTTCTACTGTGTCTGGTTCCATCCACGCCCTGTGGGACATAAGGTCAATAAAGGGTCCGCAGTGGGGGGGACACCCAAGAAGTAGATGGGCCTGACCCAAAGGCTTCCAGAAACACAAATTCCTCTGGATTAGGGCTTTTGGAAGACCACACATCCTTTTGGCGGAGGATTTCCAAGATGTCTCCAAAAGAGACATCCTCAGGTGGTGATCTGGGGGACCCTTCTCCTTCATCGAGATCGGTGTCCTCTGTGAGGGATTCCAAGGGGGAATCCAGGTGACTCCTTTTACACGTGTGCTTCCGAGGGACCTCTTTGGAGGAGTGTTCCAGAGAGGTACCGGAAGACTCCAGGGATTCCAAATGGGAAGCAGGCTGGAAGTCTTTTTGGTCACACTGTCCCATAGGGGACAGAGTAGATGTCTCAGCCACAAAGGCAGCTGGGGGGACCACAGTCCAAATCAGGTAGAGTTGAGGCTCTTCTGGGTGCAGAGAGAACCCTGTCCACCACCTCGAAACCAAGAGAGATCAGGACACAGCAGGCACCTCTGTCAGAGCCAAAGATGTCGACGGGGAAGCTCTGCAAACACCAACCGACCCTGGATTCAAATGGGGAGTCAGAGCCGAGCTGTCAAACACTGAAGCCCTGACAGGAAGAAATAGTTCTGAAAATTTCGTAGCAGGCGTCAACCCCTTGGAGATGACGCTGAAGCTAAGGCTCCAAGAATGGCTAGGCTTCAAAACAGATAAAGCCAGTTGAGACAGGCAGACCACTGGGGTCGAGGTAATCGTACCTGTCAGCTCAGACATCTTGGCCCAGGAAGGCTCGGACCCAATAACTCCAGGCAGGGATGTTGCTTGCAGATTTAGGAGGGGAGCGAGCAGGCAAGATCCCCAGCTGGATTTGTGCCTTGAGAAATTTCACCATCATACTGTCCACTCGGCTTTGGAAAGGCTATGGGAGGACATAACAAAAGAAGCTACCAGAGCAAGCCTGGAAGAGGGCCTCGGCCGCTGTACAAGAGGGGACTTCGGCCTCAAAGACACTGACTCGAGAGAGAAACTATGGCTCCAGTGAGGAGGGGAGGCTTGTAGGAGTAACAGAGATGAAGCAGTTGGCTCTGAGGGTCTTGGAATTTTGGCTGGATGTTCCCCCATGTGGCGAGGTCTGCTGGGGGATCTCTTCCTCTCTTTGTGTTTCTTGGCAGGGGGTTGAGCCCCTGAAGTGGAAGGGGTGGCTGAAGAGGAACTAGGGAGAAGTCCCTTCAAAATAAGTTTGTTACGGTGGTCAATGAGTGCCCACTGATGGAAACCAGCACAAATGGAACAGGCAGAATCAAGATGAGCTCCCCCCAAACAAACTAAACACTTAAGAGTGCGCATCTAAAAGTGGGATTTTATGCCCACAAGTGCTGCACTTTTTAAACCCAGTGGGCTTAGAATTGGCCATGCTCCAGCAAACAACAGCAACAAAGTAAAAAAGAACACAGGAGCACAAAAAAACACCAAGCAGTGAGACCTAACTGACTACATAGAACTACAAACAAAGAAATCTACTTTTTTATTTTTTTTTGCAAATTAAATAACACTGTGTGTGTGTGTGTGTGTGTGTGTGTGTGTGTGTGTGTGTGTGTGTGTATATATATATATATATATATATATATATATATATATATATATATATACACACACACACACACACACACACATATATAAAGATACAGAAACCTAAAGATCTAGAAAGCTAAACAGCCGGAAGGGAAGGAAAGAGACCACAAAAAAAAACTCTTTTCCTGACACCAAACAGAGATAGAGAGAAAAGAAAGATTAATACAGAAAAACACTAACAAAATTACTGGAATAAACTGCCAGAAAATTCAATTACGGCATAAAGACAGCCCTGAGGAACTCAGTGTGTCGAGAACCTGATGCTTAGAGAAACTTGGCAAACAAGATCTGAGGGATTTTGAGGAGAGGAGAGGAGCTCAGATGTTGGAGCCTACAGCTTTGGTATGTGAATGAGTCGGATGCAATGCTCAGATCTGAAACCATAGGCTGAAGAGCAAATGAAGGCAACAACATCACATCTGTTCTTTTTATTTTATTAATTTATATAGATAATTGACAATATGTGCGTAACTTGAGTGGTTGCAGAGATATTGTAAGTTGTTATAAAATATTACAAATGTAACAGTTAATGTGTTTACTGCGACTTATAAAATTTGGTTTAAGACCTAGAACCTAAAGAATACTACCATTGTAAAAATAGTCTGTGCTGAAGAGTTTGCTATCCTTACTACTTTCATAACTGGTATGTATGGTTCCAGAGATATGAACATTTATTTCAAATGTGAGGACATCATTTGATTCTGTCAAAAGGCTTAAGCTCTGCCCACTGGAAGTTACAGTGCAAACTTCCTGAGCTCCATTGGATGAATGAGTTACAGCAGATTTTTTCTCACATAAAACTGCAGACAAAACATTCCTCATACTTTTACAATTAGTCAGAACAAACTTTAACATACCAGCCTGACAATTCAAAATTCTGAGAATTAAAGTTGTAGAACCAAACACTTTTTCCCCATACTTATAAATAACCTTCCCATCCTTATCAGAAAGTGTAGGACTGGCATTAACACACATCCTCCAAAGCTGATAGAAATGAAGGAATAGGTGATGGCTTTGGAAATTCCTTCCATAACAGCTCATAGTATTTTCTGAGGGACTAAGAAACCACAGTGTTCTCACACTAAAATGACTGACACATTCTGGAAACAGCCTCAGACAAAGAGAAACCCAAAATGGCAGAAGCAGAAACCAATCCCTAGTCCAAGTCTGAATCAAAAATCTGAGAAGAAATCCCTGAATTTGTCCCTTCATCTCCCTGTCCAGATTCAGAATCTTGAAACATCATTAAAAGAGGTATCCTCTTTCTTTTAACAGAAACTAGTTTATAAGAAGGATCAATAGCCTAAATTAAACCCTGAGCCAGACCCAGAAAGAAATTTGTGAAGGAGTAGATACACATTCAGTTTTCTGTTTCTTTTTGACAAGAAAAATGGGGCCATTGGTATTAGTAATGGCAACAAGAGCTTCCCCACGGATGGACACAGCATTCTGACAAAACAGAGAAGCTGCACCTGTTCCCTCTCCCAGGACTGACAACAATGGCTTTCCCTTGCCTACTGAGGGGACTCCAACAGCCGCAGAAGACATAGCTAACCCAGTCTAAAGTGGCTGTAGGTGATATACCAGAGGGATCCATGGTAAAAGATGAATGGTCTGAAATACAGCTAATGGCCATGGCAGTGTCACCAGACTGCCGCTGAGGCAAACTGATACCCTGTGATGGAAAAGGCCGTCTACTTAAGTTTTTCTTTTTGTGGATGGAAAAAGGACAAACACTGGGACTGGCATCTTGTTTCATGGTCAAGCCAAAAATGGTGCCTCCTTCAAGAGGAAACAAGAAGGAAAAGCAGGTAAACATGTAAAGTCATTAAAAGTTACTTTTTTCACAGAAAATCACAGTAAAGCACTTTAAAGCACTTTGCCAGCTCCAAAAAGTAAAACAAACACAATGTCTCTGCAGAAAAAAATGGTTCTTAAATACTTTAAACAACTTTTAAACTGACATGAAAAAAGAAAGCTCCTGTTTAAAAGTACAACAGAATCTTAAGACAATCCATTAAAACAAAAACTCTTAGCTTTAAAATAACTTTCTTGAAGGGGAAAGTGTTATCAACAAATCGATTTTTTAAATGGAAGTTTTTTCCTCAAAGGGAACTTAACTTGCTCAGCAAATGAACAGCACAACCCTCAAAAGAGTAACAGGGTACTGCAGGACCTGTGAGCAGTGCCAAAATGTAGGCAAGGCAGGAGACAAGGTGAAAGCTTCTTTGATGCCTTTGCCTGTGATTGAGGGGCCATTTCAGAGGGCAGCTATGGATATTGTGGGGCCTCTGGGTACCCCAAGCTCCACAGGGAAAAAGTACATCCTAGTGGTAGTAGATTATGCTACAAGATACCCTGAGGCAGTGGCTTTGTCCTCCATTGAGGCAGAAAAGGTGGCAAATGCTATGTTAGAGATTTTCAGAAAGGTAGGTTTCTCAAAAGAAATACTAACTGACAGAGGTGCCAATTTTATGTCAGACCTGCTGGCTTGTACTGTGGGGTGAAGCACCTAAAGACCACCCACTACCATCCCCAGACTAATGGTCTTGTTGAGAGGTTAAATTCTACATTCAAGTCCATGCTACAGGCATTTGCAGAACGGTTTAAGAGGGAGTGGGACAAATATTTGCCTCATCTGTTGTTTGCTTACAGGGAGGTTCCCCAGGAATCCACAGATTTTTCACCCTTTGAGTTGCTGTATGGGCAATGGATGAGGGGGCCTCTAGATTTAATTTGTAATAACTTGGAGGATGTGTGTGAATCTCACCAGGAGTGTGTTGTGGCATATGTCCTAAACCTCAGGACAAGGCTCAGGGAACTCATAGGCTTGACCCAGGAGAGCTTGGCAGAAGTTCAACAGCAGAAAAAGGTCTGGTATGACAAGAATACTCAAGCTAGAGAGTATGCTGTAGGGCAGCAGGGTAATAGTTTTCATTCCTGTGAGACACAACAAGCTGCAGGCAGCTTGGAAGGGACCCTACAAGGTGGTAAGAAAGGTCAGCGATGTTAACTACATGGTGCAACCGCTAAGCAGGAGGCAGCAGCACAAATTGTACCATGTTAACATGAGTAGTGGGGATATTTGTAGCATTTCCATATTCAGGCTTGTATTTGGGCCTAGTGTTTGTGGAGGCTGTGTGTCTGAGCACATAAATTAGGGACATCTTGCTTTAGCCAAAGCCATCAGGCATTTCAGTGAGAGAGAACTGTTTGAGGTCACTGGCTGACTGAGGTCTCCTGGACTACATCTTAGACTAAGCACCTCATTGGTTCTTTTGAGATTTATTTCTTAAAAGCTGTCTCAGGTTTCAACTTTCTGTTACCTAAGAAGCTCAGTTGTGAGTGTTCTGCCATTTTACAGTGAGCTAATCAAAAGAAGGACACTCAGCAAACTCGGAGCTATAATATATAACATTAAGTATCCTGTTTTTTGTTTATTTTGTTCTTTATTTCTTTGTTGTTTATAGCACTTTGTGTACTGTGTATTTTTTCTAGCTAGTTTCACTGTGTGTGAGGTATTAACTGGAAATTGTCCACTCTTATTAAGCATCTGTTGGGTTGTTTGTTTATGATAACTTGTTGCAGTTAAACTCTTTTACCTCATTCTACCCAGTACAGGGAGAGCATTTGAGAAGGCCAATCAGCTTAGTTTCTGCTACTCCTTTCTCTCTCTTTTTTTTTTTTTTTTTGTGGAAAATCTGCTTTTACTGTATTTGTGTTTTTCCCTACTTTATTTTGCTTTTGCGTCATCTTAAAAGTACTCAATTGTATTTATTACTGCTTGGTGTAACTCATTCTAAGCCTTTTAGTTTAAGCACCTGGGCTTCAGACCAGTTTTACATTAAGAAGGTTTGTGGTCTGCACTGCAGTGGCAGAACAGGTAGCTTACATCCTTCTAAGTTGGGAACTGTTGATTGAGGGCTCAGTGTCTGTTATTCTAAAAGTGTATTAATTCTGGTTTAAGCACTTGGGCTTGAGGCCAGTTATTTTGCATTAAGAGGGTTCGTGTTCTGCACTCATGTGGGAGGAGAGGCTGGACTCTGTCCTTCTGAGCTGGGAATTTCTGGTTAAAGGCTTATAGTGCCTGCATATTTGAACTGCTTCTTACTGAAATTGGTACACCTTGCTTGCTGTAGCATAGACTAGATCCAGGCCTGCTGAATCTAGCTTTGTTTGTATAACTTGAGCACTAATCCAGGCATTCTTTAAAGTATTCAGTTGTATTTATTACTGCTGGTAGTAACTTGATTAAAGTGTAGCTATAATTTCTAAGTCTTTTGGATTAAGCACTTGGGCTTCAGACCAGTTGTTTTACATTAGGAAGGTTTGTGGCCTGCACTGTGGTGGCAGGTCAGGTAGCTTACATCCTTCTAAGTTGGGAAATGCTGATTGAGAGCTCAGTGTCTGTTGTTCTAAAAGTGTATTAGTTCTGGTTTAAGCACTTGGGCTTCAGGCCAGTTATTTTACGTTAAGAAGTATTGCGGTCTGCACTCTTGTGGGAGGAGAGGCTGGACTCTGAGCAGGGAATTTCTGGTTAAAGGCTTATAGTGCCTGCATATTCTAACTGTTTCTTACTGAAATTGGTACACCTTGTTTGCTGTAGCATAGACTAGATTCAGGCCTGCTGAATCTAGCTTTGTTTGTATGCTTGTTGTTTGTTTATTTCCATGAAACGCTAATTCCACCTAAAACACGGCCTTTTAGCACTTCTGTGGATCCCTAGTGATATATGCATTGCTTACTGTACTTATTTCCTTGTTTCACTTGAAAGAAAGTTACTGTTTGTCGTTTTTGCATTTAAGTTACCTGTAACACACTGCATTTACGTTACCTGGCACTTGCTCACTAAAGCAATTATATAAGTCAGTTCTAAAAAATTAAAAGCACTACACCCTCACAAACTCCCCTAGAGTACCTTGTTCCCCATTGGCCCTTCTTTTCAATTATAAAGGAATTCCCAATACTATTCTAGCATGTCCAAAGGTCAGTTGTCAATCTCCTCTCCGGTCCAGCTGGTGAATCTGGGAATCTTGAGGCAATGTTGCAACTGCCTCATGTACACAGACAACCCTCTCCTCCTCCCAACAAATTCCAACACATGTGAGAGATGCAACCATATAGTCAAACTGGAGGCTAAGCTCTCTCAACTCAGTACTGGCGTAACCAGTCAGGAGGAGAAGGAAACCACACTCACTACAATTCCAGTCTCACATAGACCTACCACGACAACAAACCAAACACATAAACACACAAAAACATACTCGGAGGCTCTAAATAAAAATCTGCCTAAGCAGCAGAGACCTCCAAAGCAGACACCCAAGCAACCGCTACCCCAAAACAAAACACGTGCAACACAAAGCCAGTGTGCCGAACAGTCACAGCCCTTAAGGCTAAACAACACACCTGATACACTTGTAATAGGTGACTCTACCGTCAGGCACACTGATGTCCCGCTCACCAGGCTGAACAAGGAGAAGGTCACGGTGAGCTGCCTGTCGGGCGCTAGGATCCGCCACATAACACAAGCACTCAGGTCACTCCAAGGCAAGTACAAATATGACTCAGTCATTGTCCATGCTGGTGTGAATGACCTGAGACGTACCTCCCTGGACTACATGAAAAGAGACATAGAGGAGCTCTCTGAGCATGTAGCCCAGGCCGGCATGACCCTGACCTTGAGTAGCATCTTACCTTCACCAAGAATGATGCCACAATATGAAGACAAGATGATCAATTTCAACAATTGGCTTAAGTGTTGGTGTCATTCAAAGGGGATCCAATGCCGGTCAGCCTGGGATGACATGCTCGACAAGCCACAATGCTTCGCTAGGGACG
Source organism: Protopterus annectens (assembly GCF_019279795.1). Taxonomy (NCBI): domain Eukaryota; kingdom Metazoa; phylum Chordata; order Ceratodontiformes; family Protopteridae; genus Protopterus; species Protopterus annectens. The sequence goes on from NC_056725.1 coordinate 614,927,867, forward strand.
GCTTGCATCTGTCACCCCTGGGCTTTCGGATATTAGCAAAGGCTCTTGCTACCCCCATAGTGCCTTTTTTAGGCAAGGCTCAAAAGACAAACCCACCTCCATAGGTATCACAAGGGATAAGAAACTAAGAGTAATGCTACTCAACGCCAGAAGTCTAAACCTCAAGATGCACCTTTTCGAAATTCTCCTTAGCATGGAGAACATCGATATCTGTGCAGTAACAGAAACCTGGTTCAAGGCTCCCAAGAGCACCCCAGCACTACCAGGTTATACCTCATACCATGCTTTTCGGCCCCAAAACTTGGACCGAACCACAAAAGGAGGGGGAGTATCAATATTCGTCAAAGATACCCACACCTCCAGGTTGGTGGCACAGCACGAAGCATCAGAGACTATCCATGTGCAACTAACTGTGGGTAAAACTGCCTTCCAGTTTATAGCCTGCTACAGACCACCCTCCCAAACACAGGAACCCCACTCGGCCTTCCTGAGAATATTGGAAAATATGAAGGTCTCTCCAAACACCATTATATTGGGCGACTTCAACTACGCAAACATAGACTGGGAGCATTACTCTAGCTCCAACACCCTAGCCCAAAGGTTCCCAAAATTTATAAACTCAAATGCTATGGAACAACTTGTTACCACTCCCACAAGAGGGGAAAACATACTGGACCTGATCATCACCAACATGGGGACACTATGCTCCAGACCAGAAGTGTATCCCTCACTGGTAAGATCAGACCATAAACTAATCTCAATGGATATTCACATCCCGACCCCACCCCCTGCCCAGAAAACCACAGTGAAAAACTTCTCTAAAGCAAATTTCACATGACTCAAAACCCCGGGGAAATCCTTCAAAGCCCCGGGCCTGTGGAAAATACGGCCCAGACCGCAGAATCCTTTATAAACGCATTCTATGAACACCTTCAGGAATGCATGGATCATGCAATCCCAAATAAAACCAAGACCCAATCCTCCAAAGGCAGACGTCCTGTCTGGTGGACCCCAGCCATAAACAAACTATACAATAGAAGGAGGAAGCTACTACATGATAGAGCAAAATCCCAAAAAGGGAAGGCATCTCTGATCAGTATTAGCAAAAAACTACGGGCACTCATAAAATCGTCTAAGGCCAGCTTAGAGAGAAAAATTGCACAGGACACTAAGGATAATCACAAGGCTTTCTTTAGTTATGTTAGGAACCTGGGTGGGAATTCCCATTTATGCTCAGAATTAGTCCAAAATGACAAAAATACACTGAGCCCACAGACATTGCCAACATCCTAGCTGACAGGTTCAGTGCAAACTTCTCACCCCCCTCCCCACCAAAAGGGCAAATATCTATCCCAACAGAGTGCTGCCCCCCTGACATCTCAGATGCTCAGGTAAGAGCCGCCCTCTCCAAAGCAAAAAACACAGCATCAATGGGACCAGATGGTGTCCCGGGCTGTGTCCTACATGAACTCCAAGAAGAGCTAAACCCAAACATAAAACTACTGTTCAATCTTAGCCTTACTACAGGATATGTACCCAAAGAGTGGAGTACAGCAACAGTGGTCCCTCTCCACAAAGGTGGTGCCTCAACGGATCCTGGAAACTATCGCCCCATAAGCTTGACTAGCTTGGTCTGCAAAGCTATGGAAAGGATCATCATGGACCTCATAAATAAAGATATTGGGGACCTACAGACACTGGATCCTACCCAGTTTGGCTTTGTTAAGGGCAGATCCTGCCTCTTAAACCTGGTCGATTTCTTTGAAACAGTCACCAAGGCCAATGACGAGGGGAAGGTGGTCCACACAGCCTACCTGGACCTCGCAAAAGCCTTCGATACAATACCCCACTCGGGCATTATAGATAAGCTCACCAGCTTAAATATAAACCCCTGTGTCACTAGATGGGTTGCAAACTGGCTCAAGGACAGAACCCACATGGTTAGAATTGCTGGAGCCATGTCAGACTCCAAACCAGTTCAAGTGGCGTTCCACAAGGCTCAGTCCTGGGACCTCTCTTGTTCGGTATATATTTCTCGGAGGTACAGGCCAACACGGAAGGACTGTGGCTGACCAAGTTCGCAGATGACTGCAAACTGGGCGCCATAATCAACTCTCCAGCGGACACAAGCATCCTCCAAAAGGGCCTCATAGAAACAGACAACTGGTGCCAGAGCCATGGCCTCAAACTAAACGCCAAAAAGTGTATAGTCATCCCCTTTGGCAAAAACAAAGTGCCCACAAATTACCACATAGGTGGTAATCCATTAAGTACAGAAGAAGTCATTAGGGACCTGGGGACCCAAGTTGATAGCAATCTCTCATTTGACAACCATGTGGCCAAAGTGGTTAGAAAAACATTTTATATAGCCCACCTAATCATGAAGGGATTCACATCTAGATCCGGGGAGGTCATCGTGCCTCTTTACTCATCCCTCATCAGGCCCATAATTGAGTACAATGCCCCTTTTGGGATGTACCTTACCAGACACCTGCAGCAACTGGAAAGACCCCAAAAGTACCTCACCAAGAGGACCAAAGGGCTCAAACAGATGCCATATACTGCCCGGTTAAAGAAACTCCAGCTCTACTCAGTGGCATACCACCTGCTCAGAAGCGATCTGTGCTTGACGTATAAAGCCATGTCCAACCCGGAATTAATGGACATGCTGCACCTCAGAAAATCCACATCCCATCGAGCTACGTGCTCGAGAGACTTGAACCTCAGCAATGAAATAAATAGGACATGCTGGAGGGACAGATTCATAACCCAGAGGCTCCCTTCACTCTGGAATAAAATCCCAGTCCAGGTTAGGCAGAGTCCCACATTGACTCTCTTCAAGAGGAATCTTGATGAGTGGATGGGAGATCGTAGGTTTACCCCGGCTATCACTTCTGTGTCACTATTAGACAGAGGCACAGTATACTAACCTCAAAAAAAGGCATAGCAAAATTAATTTAAAATGGGTGGTGAAAGCCAAACACACTCTGGCTAGGCTTATAAATGCCCTAGGGCAGATAGACTAGTATGAACCTATGAACCTATGATAGGGAGGCCCTTGTGCTGACTATTTACAGTGGATTGCAGGAGGAGTCTGAGGGAGATCTGGTGACTGATGATCTCAGTGAGTCTCGGACTGACACCTCAGTGAAAGGGGTAGCAATGTCCCAGCACCTGTCTCCTACCCAGGTTCGAGAAATGCAAGCAGTGTTACAGGGGTTTGGGGACATGTTCACTGGGAAACCAGGGTGCACCCACCTGATGCAGCACCAGGTGGATATAGGACCCCAAAGGCCTATTACGCAAGCCCCTTATCGGGTGCCTGAGAGAGTCAAACAGACTCTGAGGGAGGAGATACAGGAAATGTTGGAACAAGGGGTAATTCGGGAGTCCAGCAGTCCCTGGGCCTTCCCAGTGGTGCTGGTGCCAAAGAAAGATGGCAGCACTAGGTTCTGTGTGGACTACAGGAAATTATATAGTCACACAGAGTCAGATGCTTACCCCATGCCTAGGACATATGAAGCCCTGGAGCATCTGGGTGGGACTAAGTATATTACCACCACTGATCTTACCAAGGGTTACTGGCAGGTGCCCTTGACTCCCAGTGCTAAAGAGAGGTCAGCCTTTGTGACTCCTTTTGGCTTATATGACTTCATAAAGATGTCCTTTGGGATGAAAAATGCCCCAGTGACTTTCTAGAGATTGGTAGATCATATCCTAGCAGGAGCAGGAGATCTTGCCTTTTCTTACCTAGATGATATTGCCATCTACAGCCATTCCTGGCAAGAGCACCTTCAGCATGTCAGGGAGGTGCTGAGCAGACTACAGAGGGCAGGGCTGACCATTAAGTCTAGCAAATGTCAGGTGGGTATGGCACAGGTCTCCTACCTGGGACTTATAGAGTGGGGAGTGGCAAGATCAGGCCAGAACTTGCCAAAGTAGAAGCCATTCAGACATGCCCTGCACCTGTTACCAAAAAGTAGGTGAGGGCATTTTTAGGGAGAGCAGGGAACTACAGAAATTTTGTCCCCAGTTATAGTACCATAGCTGCTCCCCTCACAGACTTGACAAGCAAAAACAGGTCAGATAAGGTAGTGTGGATCACAGCATGTGAGTAGGCATTCCATAAGCTTAAAGAAGCTTTAGGAGGACCCCCTGTGTTAGCCAGTCCAGATTACAGCAAAGAATTTGTTGTGCAGGTGAATGTTTCGAACCATGGTGTGGGGGCTGTACTTAGCCAGATTTCTTCAGCAAGAGAAGAGCACCCAGTGGTTTATCTCATCGTAGGCTCCAACCCATGGAGGAATGCTATGCAGCTGTAGAAAAGGAATGTCTAGCCATAGTGTGGGCACTGCAGAAACTTCAGCCTTATCTTTATGGAAAGAAATTCACTGTAGTTACAGATCACAATCCCCTAACATGGTTACATCGAGCGAGCCAGAAAAATACCAAGCTGCTAAGATGGAGCCTAGGGTTGCAAGTATATGATATGACAGTGCAGCATCGCAGTGGGATTAGCAATGCCAATGCGGATGGGATCTCAAGACAGGAATGGGATAAGGTATACTGGAAAATGCAACCAATGTGCACCATGGAACAGAGTCCACACTGACTTCAGGAAGTATAAATAACCATTTATTCTGGTACCTCAGCCTTTTGACTTCAAAGAATAATTCAAGTCAAAAACCCACCTCCTTATATACAAACCATATCATCATCATCATCATCATCAGCCCTCTTTTCCCATTTTTCTACATGGGATCGGGGTATCATGTTAACTGTTGCCAACTCTCTTAATTCAGTGCCACACTCCTGCCTTCTTCAACACTCATGCCTGACTTCTTTCACACAATTCATCCACCTCTTTGCTAGACGTCCTCACTTCTTACCTTCTTCCTGTCTGTGCCAAATTATCCTCTCAACATTCTCTTCTGCTTTTCTACACATGTTCCCAAACCACCGTAATCTGTTTTCTTTGACCTTTTCTACAAATGGAGCTACTTTGGCTTCTGCTCTTTTGTCCTCATTTTTTCGTCTGTCCCACAGTGTGCATCCTATCACCTTTCTTAGGCACTTCATTTCCATCACCTCTAGCTTCTTCAACTGTTCTGCCAGGGATCCGTGCTAACAGTGAGAGGGGTACATGTGCCCTTATTGGCCAGTGTGTGCCTGCCATAAAGCCCAGCAGCCCTAGGTCAGTAAGCTACTGGCTGGCTCTAGTTGCCCAGCCTGGGTTACCTGGGATAGCTCTGTTGAGCAACAGCTGGACATAAAACCAACCAACGTGCCAAACTTAAACAATTATTTAATTACATCAATTAAAACAATTAACCACGTGATAAAAAAAACTACAAGCCTAAGTCCAAAAAAAAAAAAAAAACAGAAAAATTTTAAAGTGCCGCCATCATATAAATACATTTTAAATTATTATCTGGATAGCTGTATACAGGAAATCCTTTCATCACTATATCCTCCTTTTGAGGCAACTGCAACCACCATTCTATCCCAGGTTTTTGATGTTGTGGAAAAACATTACAGTGGTGCTGGTCTGCATTATCTTTTAGACTTTCTTATTCCTGTTAAGCATGTTCTGCAGTGTCTTCAGCAAGAAGCCTGCACAAAGAACAAAACATTAATGAAAAAAAGGAAGACGTACTTGTTTCACAACTGCTGCCCAGTGAGGAGAATGTACCTATGCAACACAGGTTGCTGTTAACATCCCCGTCTACTGTAAGACTTTCATTGACTACTACTTCTAAAGCACAAGAAGTTAATCTTGACATTCTTCGGTCTGGAGTTGCCTGTCTACCTGGAACCAGAGACAGAAGTGAACGTGCTGTCATAATAATCTCTACAAAGAATCCAATTTGGCCGAGTCCACATTGTAATTGCTGTGACCTTGTTCATTTACTCTTGTATTTCTCCAGTATTATCAGTACTGAAACCAGAGTTTTGGGACTTACATTTTGGTCGATGCTCGTCAGTGTTTACCAGTTCCTGAGCTCTTTAAATCTTTCAATGCCCTACAGGATGCTGCTCCCAACTGTATCCATGTTGTATTAGTACTTGCTGACAAAGATTTCTCTTTTCGTGTGGCAAAACCCACATCTGTACACGGATACATAATAACTTCGTCAAAATGGTCACCTGTTGGATGAACCAAATTTGAATTCAGTGGCTGAAGATACTAAGACAACGAACTGAAAAGACTGTTCTGAGTTTGGGACTAGAATATTAATGGCATTTCATTTTTTTTGTCTGTGAATGTTGACTTGAATTTGGATAAGCAGTATTTAATGGTTTTGTTCATGTAAGCTATGTACAACTTTTGAGTGGCATGAAACAACTGTACCAATATCTGAATCCTGAATTTCCTGACTGTTGACATCCATTTAAAGTGAACGCTTACTTCCAGTGCTGTACTGGTCCCTTGAGTAGAACCTGTGCTAACACTCAAAAGAACCAAAGTTTTGTCCTGCCGTGTGTATATCATTCCCTGGTGTATCCTGCCTTGAGATTTCCTGAATTTCCTGACTGTTGACATCTACACTTTCCTTCCACCCCAACTGCCTCTCACTACCTCACCACTTCCCTCCTAAGTCCCTTAACCTCCTCTTTATTACATCCAACAGACCCCACCTATCATGCACTCTCCTACTCCTAAAACCTTTATTTCCACTTCCTTCCTCATCCTTCTTCTACTTCCTCTATACCATGCCACCTCCTGTACTCACTTCCATCTACACCCTCTACCTCTGCCTCCCCACCTCCCCCACACAACACACTTCCACAACATCTCAGCCTCTTTAGTTCCCTCCCACCCTTCCCTCCTCTTCAAAGTAAAACTTCTCCCAATCACTACTAAATACTACAAACCCAGAACTTTTCATTACCAGACACTTCTAACTAAGTACAAACCAAAACAACTTATTCCTTATCTCACTTACCTCTTGCTTGGCCGGTGACATTCACCCTAATCCAGGACCAAACTTCTCTCCTGCTAACCACACTAGCTTCCCCAATAATTCCACCAATAAATACCTCTAATTCCTCACCATCAACGCCCAAAGCCTAAAAAATAAAATAACCCACTTTCATGCCTGGCTCAATCACAACTCATCTGACATTGTAGCCATCTCTGAAACCTGGCTAAAACCTCACATAAGTGACTCTGAATTCCTTCCCCCTGGATTTCAGTCACTTCGATCTGACCGCCTAAGTACTCGAGGTGGCGGTGTCGCACTAGTCTACTCCAACCAGCTGTCCTTTACTCCATATCCTAATCCCACCCCTCCTTTTAATAATGCTGAACTTGTAGCAGGCCTTCTAAAAATTTACAATCATAAAAGCATCTGCTTCATTTCCCTCTATATTACTCCAGGTAACAACACCAACACCCTGGAAGACATCCTGTCCTGGGCCTCCTCAGATATTAAACTGGAAACCTACATATTGGGTAATGTAAATATAGACTGGAACAAAATCAACAACCCTAACCCCACCAAGTCAATCAATCTATTTAACTACACTCAACTTACTAACACCATCACTAGACCCAACAAAACCAACCCCCCAGGCTCCATACTAGACTGGATCCTAGTATCTCATCCCAATAAAGTGATACAATCTGGTGTCATACCAGACCCATCAGGAGACCACCTCCCTACTTTCAGTCATCGAGCTTCCCTCACCCCCACACACTCAGTTTATCCACACTCGGAACCTCTCTAACTTTAACCCTACTACTTTCTCAGATTCATTCAGGAATACCTACTGGAACCCCCTGAAAACTCTTCCATTAGACTCAGCCGTTGACTTTTTCAATTCACCTTTCTTAAATGTCCTTAACTCCCTAGCTCCAGTAAGAACAAAAAGAGTAAAAACTAAGACCACCCCGTGGCTTACCAAAGACACTAAAAAGATTATGCTACAAAGAGATAAAACCTGGAAAACATACCTCCAAACTAAACAACCAGACATCTTACTTAAATACAAACAACTAAGAAACCTTGCCAAAAAACAAGTTATCAAAGATAAAAAGTCCTACTACATCAAAATGCAAACAAATCATGTAAAAAACCCCAAAACATTTTGGAACTCTATCAACTCTCTCCTTAGGCCAGGTACTAAAAACAATCCCTGTCCCGACACCAGCAAATCTGACCTTGAAATTGCCTCACTATTCAATACCTTCTTCACCACTTCTATTGCTGAGCTAACCAAGACCTTTACCAACAACAACCCTCAACCCCATCCCAACCAAACACCCCCCCCTACTTTCGAACTCAAACCTATCTCCACCTACCAAATAAAGAAACTACTCCCTAAACTAAAGCCTTGCTCCAATGCCCCAGACAACATTCCCTCCTCCTTCTTAAAAATAGCCTCCGATGGTATTGCTCTCCCTATTAGCATCCTGATCAATAGATCCCTATTTGAATCCTAGGTACACAAACTATGGCGCTCTGCATATATTCTTCCACTTCACAAGGGTGGTAAAAACTGTAACGTTTCTAATTTCCGCCTCATAGCCATCCTTTCCCCTCTCTCTAAACTCCTTGAAAAATGCATCCACCTTCAGCTCTTGCCATTCTTTACCAAACACCAGCTACTCTCTCCTACCCAACACGGCTACCGCCCAGGACATAGTACCAACACCGCCCTTCTCTCCTTCTTACATACTGTCAATTTAGCTCGTGACTCCGGTAATTTAGTATCCTCAGTTCTGCTGGACTTATCTAAAGCTTTTGATACAATCTCCCACACCCACCTTCTAAATCATCGGTTTAATCTCAATCTCTCCCACAAAACTCTCTCCTGGTTCTCCAGCTATCTTTCCGACAGGTCCTAGGCTGTCAAATGGGGCCAGGGCACCTCCACCTTCCATCCTACCCCTACTGGAGTACCCCAAGGATTCATACTTGGCCCAATTCTATTCAACATCTTTATTAACGACTTTTACAAGGCCATACCCAATATTAAAATTGTTCAATATGCTGACGATTCTTCTTTGATCTGCTGCGCCTCCAACTTAACAGATCTCCAACTACTGACACAAACAGCCTTCTCTACTACTGAAAACTGGATGCTCCAAAATCACCTCTCATTAAATGCTAACAAAGCTAAAATTCTTCTATTCTCTCCTTCTAAGTCCTCCCCATTGATAAAAACTCATTCCAAATAATCAGCCATAACAACTCCATTTTAGAGGTCATTCCCTCTGCCAAACTTCTTGGTGTAACCATTGATGAACACCTAAAATTTAATACTCATGTCCAGCTAAACATAAAGAAAACCCACATAAAACTCGGCCTACTTTATAGAAACAACCACGTCCTCTCTCCTGCTACCAGACTAACTCTTGCCACTACTTATCTCCTTCCCTCTCTACTGTATGGCGCCCCTCTGCTTACTAATTTATCTTCCTCACTATCCTCCAAACTAGAAGTATGTTACAATAAAATCTCCAGATTTGCTACCAAAGCCAAATATTTCTCTCATCACTGTTCCTCCCTTCAATAATTAAACTGGCTTGAACTCCATAATCAACTTGACTTTCTCCAAATCACGATTGCCTATAGACTACTATTCCAACCTACCAAGTGCCCTGCACTATCCAGTATCCTACAACCATATACTCCCCATAGAACACTTAGATCTACCCACCAAAACCAAATCACCGTCCACAAACCCAAGCGCCCAGCTGGTCAACTTCTGCTTTCCTTCACCTTAGCCAAAAAATGGAATGCTCTTCCCTCCACTCTTACGACCTGCGATAACCTTGAAAACTTTAAAACTCTTCTTCATTCTCACCTTTACTCAAACAGGAAATGCAACTGTACTCTTCACCCTATACCTCTCTAGGTCTCCTCCACTTTTACTCCTGGATAACCTCTCACCTAGCTAACCTTGCTCATTTGTATTATGTATATATAACTATACTGTAAAATCTAGCCTCAAGGCCATTTGCCTGATTTTTACACCTAAACAAAATTGTAAATGTTTCTTTATGAATGCTATCTATTTATTTGTCAGTAATGCAAAATTTCTTAGTAATTATTCATGTAACTATGTATTGTTGGAGCTTTTCTCCCCGGGCCTTCACTGAAAATGGGCTCCCCGGTCCAGTGGACCTCCCTGGTCATCAAACTGGAATAATATTGCTAGAATTGCTAAGGCTCTCCTTTTAGAACCCATCACTGTTTGAATCTAAGACAACTAGACTGGCTAGAATTTCTTAACCAGCTCCAATTTCACCAGCTCACAATAGCCCACAAGACTCTGTATCAACCCAGCAACACTCGAATACTCTCTAACCTCATTACACCTTATAATAATCTCAAAATTCTACGCTCCTCAAACAAACTGCTGATCAATATTACCAAACCCAACAACTCAGCAGGTGACTCCTTGTTCTCTAACTCTGTTGGAAAAATATGGAATAAACTACCCTCTGAAATCACATCTCAGACTTTTCTCTCACTTTTTAAAAGGAATCTAAAACTATAACTCAATAAACACTGGCTATGCTCCTGTACTAACCCTGACTAACTCTTTTCCTATTCACTAATTATCACCCTACATCTTTTATTATCTTCCCTTTATGTTTCAATATACTATATCATATAATTGGATATAAAATTTATGTATATATGTATATCGTACCTTCTCACAAAATCACTATGAGTATTATAATTTGTACTTATTGTGTGAAAAAAAACCCACTAATGTTTTTATGTAACAATTGCTGTTTTTATAATATCTGTCATAACTTCTATATTAACTTTGTATGATTTCTTGGAGCTTTTCTCCCCAGGCCTCTACTGAAAATGGACATGTATCCAGCTAGACTAGCCCGGTCAACAAATGTAAAATAAAATAAAATAAAATAAATAAATAAATAAAATTATCTTATTAACTTTGAAGGAAACTGATATTATATAAACTAGAAATGTCTAGCAATGCAACTTTAAATACACAAATATTGAAAAATTGCCATCATACTCAACATGAGTACCATTCTAGGTTCATAGGTTGGTACTAGGCTATCGGCCCTAGGGCCTATACAAGCCTAGCCATAACAATTCCCTGGCTATTTCTTCCCACAGTATTTACTTCCCTGGGCCCCTGTCTAGCAGGGCGGCTGACATGATCCCCAGGGTGAATTTCCCATCTCCCATCCAATCATCAAGGTTCCTTTTGAAGAGGGCCAATGAGGCACTCTGCTTGACATGTATGGGCAGTCTATTCCAGAGTATTGGGAGTCTCTGAGTCAGGAACCTATCCCTCCAGCATGTTTTGTTCATTGTGATGACAAGGTTTAGATCCCTGGAGAGTGTGTCACTGAGGGATTGGGATTTCTTTAAGTGTAGCATGTCCAACAGCTCTGGGTTTGACATGGCCTTGTATGTTAAGCATTGATCGCCTCTGAGTAGACGATACGCGACAAGAGTATAGGTGGAGTTCTTTTAGATGGTCAGCATACGGCATCTGCTTTAGGCCTGTGATTCTTTTAGTGAGGTATTTCTGTGGCCTTTCCAGTTGTTGCAGATGCCTTGAGAGGTTCATACCAAACGGGGTGGTGTATTCTATAATGGGTCTAATGAGGGATGAGTACAGTGGGACAATGACCTCCTTTTTTCCTGGATGACAAGCCCTTAGTGATGAGGTGTGCCACATAGAAGGATTTCCTGACTGTTGTGGTGATGTGGTTATCAAAGGTGAGACCACTGTCCACCTGTGTCCCTAAGTCTCTTATCACACTTTCGGTGTTTAGTGTACTGCCACCTAAGCGGTAACTTACGGGTATATGTTTTTTCCCAATGGGGATAACAATACATTTCTTGGCATGGAGCTTGAACCCATGGCTCTGGCACCAAGCATCTGTTTCTGTAAGGCCTCTTTGTAGAATATCCACATCATTTGGGGATTCAATAATGGCTCCCAATTTGCCGGCATCTGCAAACTTTGTTAGCCAGAGTCCATTAGTGTTGGCCTGTACTTCAGAGAAGTAGGTGCCAAACAAGAACGGTCCCAGGACTGCACCCTGAGATACTCCACTTGTCACTTGTCTGGAGCTGGATTTGGAGTTGGCTACTTTTACAGAGTGGGTTCTGTCAGTAAGCCAGTTGGCAACCCATCGACTGACATAGCGATTAATGCCCAGTTAGGTAATTTTAACTATGATTCCAGAGTGGGGGATGGTGTCGAAGGCCTTGCCGAGGTCCAGATAGGTTGTGTGAACCACCTAACCCTTGTCCACGGCTCTGGAGACTGATTCGAAGAAGTCAATCAGGTTCAGGAAACAAAATCGGCCCTTCACGAACCCAAACTGCATGGGATCCATTGTATGAAGGTTGCCAAAGTCTTTATAAGTTCCATGATAATACATTCCATGGCCTTGCAGATCAGGCTCATCAGACTGATGGGACAGTAGTTCCCGGGATCCAAGCTGGATTCCCCTTTGTGGAGTGGGATAACTTTAGCTATGCGCCACTCAGTGGGCACAAAGCCTGAGGTGAGGCTATGATTAAACATGATATATAGGTGAGGTGCCAGTTCATTTTGTACTTCATGTAGTACACAGCCTGGGATGTTGTCTGGTCCCATGGATGATGTATTCTTAGCTTTGGAGTGTGTTTTTTTACCTGTGTGGCCATTATTACTGGTATTTGGCAATCTTTTGGTATTGAGATGGGCTCTTTTGGGGGTGAGAGGGGGGCGAAGTTTGCACTGAATCGATCTGCCAGGATATTGGCAATATCCTTGGGATCAGTATATTTAATGCCATTCTGTTGTAGCTCAGAGCAGATCTGAGCATTGCCATTTAGATTCTTGACATAGCTATAGAATGCCTTGTGGGTGTCTTTGGAATCTTTGGCAATTTTATTTTCGTAACTAGCTTTGGAGGATTTTATGAGGGATCTCAGCTTCTTACTGAAGCTGGTAAGGAAGTTTTTTGCATCCTGGGATTTTCTGCTTTTCTGCAACAGTTTCTTCCTTTTGTTTTAAAGTTTGTTTATGGCAAGGGACCACCAGATTGGCTTCCTTTTTTTTGGAGGACAGCGTCTTGCCTCTATTGGGGATGGCACAATTCATGCATGAGTGGATGTGCTTTTACAGTGCCTTAGTGTAGGATTCAGCAGTCTAACTTTCAGTTCCCATCTGCATGGGCGTCATGAAGTTGGTCACTTCTGATTTGAGTAGCATGAAGTTGACTTTGGAGAAGTTCTTTACGGAGGTTTCCTTACTGGGGGTGGGGGTGGGATGTGGATGTCAAGAGTGATTAGCTTATGGTCAAACCTGACCGAAGGGGTGACCATAGGTGTGGAGCATCGATTTCCCATGTTGGTAATGACCAGGTTTACGATACTGGAGCCCCTGGTGGGACTAAGGATTAGTTGATCCAGGGTGTTGGAATTTATGAATTCCACGAACCGTTAGGCAAAGGTGTTGGTACATGAGTAGTTTTCCCAGTTAATGGCAGGGTAGTTGAAATCACCCAGTATTAGGGTGTTTGGTTGTATCTTAATATTTTCCAGTATGTTTAGAAAGGTGTAGTGAGAATCTTGGGCATGGTGGGGGATCGGTAGCAAGCTACAATTTGGATTGCAGTCTTACCTAGTGTTAGTTGCACCTGGAGAATTTCAGACGCATTGTGTTGTGCAACCAGCCTGGTGTTGTCAATATCCTTGGTGAATATGGACACTCCTCCATCTTTAGTGTTTTGGTCCTGGTTTGGTGTCCGAAAAGTGTGGTAAGAGTTGTAGCCTGGTACTGCAGGGGTGGTCTCTGAAGCCTTGAACCAGGTCTCAGTTACTGCACAGATATCGATGTTCTCCATTTTTAGCAGTGCCTCAAGAGAGTGCATTTTGAGGTTTAGACTTCTAGCATTGAGTAGCATTACCATCAGATTTTGCATGCTTGCACCTGTTACGGTGGTGGTTTTGTCCTTTGAACTTTGCCTAAGAAAAGGCACTATAGGAGTGGCAAGAGCCTTAGCCAGTAACCTGAATCCCAGAGGCGACAGGTGCAGACCATCTCTGGCAAAGCATCGTGGTCTGTCGATCATGTCGTCCCAGGCAGACAGATACTGGATCCCCTTTGAATAACACCAGAAATTTAGCCAATTGTTAAAGTCAATCATTTTGTCCTTAAACTGTGGTATCATTCTAGGCGAAGGCAGGAAGCTACTCAGGGCTAGGGTCATACCTGCCTGGGCCACATGACCCGAGAGCTCTTCCATGTCTCTTTTTATGTAGTCCAGGGAGGTACATCTCAAGTCATTCAATTCAACATGGACAATGACAGAGTCATATTTGTACTTGCTGTGGAGTGACTTGAGTGCATGCATTATGTGGCGGATCCTGGCACCCGACAGGCAGCTGACTGTAATTTTCTCCTTGTTCAGCCTGGTGAGTGGGACATCAGTGTGCCTGACTATAGAGTCACCTATGACTAAAGTTGTTGTCTTTTCGGCTTTTCCTGGTTAGTGGTCACCACAGCGGAACTCCGGTCCGCTAATGATTGGCAGCAGATTTTTATGGTGCCGAGTTGCCAGCCCGATGCCCAACCTTCAGCGAAGGCACGCCCATTCACGCATGTCTTTCAGAGGCTACTCGACCGCGGGGAGGACATGCAGTCACCTATGACTAAAGTGTTATCCAAAAAAAAGATGTTCCAAAACCATGAATACTAAAAATATTTTAAAGACTATCCTCATAAAACATAAATACATCTTTAATATTTATACTTATTATATTCAAAAACAGTACTATATAAAAATACAAAACCTACACTATTTGCATTGCTATCAAAATACCTATGCCGAAAGATTACTAAAGCATTAATATTATACATAGCATAAATGCTATGATGAAATTTATATTAATAACCTGAAAGGATTTTATAAGCTATAAGGTTATATTATTATCCACGTTTATACCTCTAGGATATAATGTATGATAATTTAGTACCATTCTGCATTCTAGATTACTCAGTTCCCTTCTAAAATTTCCTATAGTAATGCTTGGTCATGCCAAAACACTGAAAACCAACCCCCCACTAATCCATTATGTTTGGATATGAAGTGAGCAGCCGCTGGACTAGTTATTTATTTATTTATTTGCAGTTTGTTTGCCAGAATAGTCCATTGGGCTACAAGGAGCCCGTTTTCAATGGAGTCCTGGGGAGAAAAGCTCCAGAAAAATACAAATACGTAGTACACATTGCAGATTATGTCATACAAATACAAAGTAAATATGATACGAAAAGATTAACAATGATAGAATATATTAGTACAGTTCATTAAACAGCAATAAAAAAACACTTTTTTTTTTTTTTTTTTTTTTTTTTTTTTACAAAAGTAGCAGCATAGGGTAAACTGGTAAGTAGTTGGTCAAATAGTTCAATAGAGCTGTGGAACTATAGGAGGCAGTGATGCCGTATTTAGTTCTAGGAGAGTAGGAAGTGGTATTAGAAGGATTAGGTAGGATGGGAACAAGAGCACTTCCATTGTGAAGTTAGGTGCGAGTGGAGCAAGGTTTTAAATGAGGAGAGACTGCTGGTGATGTGGATAGGAGATGGTAGAGAATTCCAGAGGCGTGCAAGACAGAAGGACATTAAGTGATTCCCAGATGGATGTGTGGGTTTGTGCAATTTAATTAGTTTTTGGGAATTAGATCTTAGAAGTCATTCTGGTTCATGCATTTCAAAGGTAGTGGCTAAGGAGGGACAAAGACAGGGGTTGTAAATGAGTTTGTGTGCTTGGATGAGTTGGGTATAAGTGAGTAGGTTAGGTAGCTCAAGATAGTTTAGTTAGTGAAGAAAATTACAATGGTGAGAAATGGTTCTGTGACCTGCTGCAAATTTTGATATCTTGTTATAGCAAGAGGAGAGTTTTGTTTTGACGGGGGATTGCAGGTTGGTGAGCATAGATGTACCATACAGGAGGGATGGGATGAGATAAGTACTAGCTAATATGAGCCTGGTGGAAGGAGACAGATAACAATTATGGCGGTATAGCATACCAAGTTTTTTGTTTTTTTTTTTTACATTTACTTGTCAATGTTTGTCGAATTTTAGTTGACCATCTAGGAGTACGCCTAGTAGTTTAGTGTCAGAGACTTTTTCTAGGGGAGTATTGTTTTTGCTGGTGATTATGAATGAGTGTTTATCTAGGGAGGAGGTTTTGAGGCGGTGAATAATAAGAAGTTATGTACTCACCATAACGTTCCATCTGAGTAGGTATCTTCATTTGTCTGTAACCTTTGGGATACGGATCCGATCTCGGATCCGAGCCGGCAACTTCTATCACAGCATAGATCTGAGCTCCTAGCTCCTCCCTTTACCCATAATCCCCTGCCAACCCTGACTGACCTCAGATCAAGTTTGCCCCATAGCACAGCTAGTACTGTGTCCCAGAGGGAACTAATCTAAAGAACCCTAAGTAGGATCATTTTGGTCAGGGGGAAGGAGGGGGGGATGGCTGCAGACAAATGAAGATACCTACTCAGATGGAACGTTATGGTGAGTACATAACTTCTTAATCTGAAGAAGGACTTCATTTGTCAGCAACCTTTGGGACAGAGTCCCCAGCTACCTAAATCTTGGGTGGCCTTCATAGAAGGATATTCCGGAGCACTGCAGAGCCAAATAACGCCCTGCCTCGGGAGACAAAATCTACTTTGTAGTGGCTGATAAAGGTATGAGATGAAGCCCAAGTGGCTGCGGAACAAATGTCATCCAAAGAAACTCTAGCCTTGAAAGCAGCCGATGTAGCAATGGCCCTCGTAGAATGAGCACGGACTCCATGAGGTGCAGGCCTTCCCGAGCTCTGATATGCTAAGAGAATACAATTAGATATCCATCAGGAGAGAGTAATCTTAGACACCGCCTTACCAAAGTTATTTTTGGCAAAAGAGACAAACAACTGATTGGATTGCCTATGACCAGTAGTTCGATGAGTATAAAAATGTAGTTGTCTGTGCACGTCTAAAAAGTGCAGCTTATACTCTCCTTTGTTTTGATAGTTGGGGAAGAATACTGGAAGATTAATAGATTGATTGATGTTAGCTTCCGATGATACCTTAGGTAGGAAAGACGGATTGATCCTGAGGTGAACTCTGTCTGGGTGGAAGACCAAATACGGTGGTTTGACACAGAGAGTCTGGAGTTCCGAAACCCTCTTGGCTGAAGTTATGGCCACCAAAAAGGCCGTTTTCCAAGAGAGGTATTTAAGATCAACAGTGGCCGCCGGCTCGAAAGGGAGGCTAGTCAAGGCCTGTAAAACTAGGGATAAATCCCATGGGGGTACCACCTCCTTGACCGGGGGTCTGAGAAGGAAGGTACCCTTAAGGAAGGCCTTACACAGTTTGGAAGTAATAAGTGACCCTGATTCCTGACCTACATGGTAGTGTGAAATTGCTGCAAGTTGCACTTTGACCGTGGAAGAAAGTACAGTTTTGTACCTACCATAAATGTAGATGTTCGAAGATCCACATTGCTGCAGTCCTTACACTTGGGTAGTCCGCTGTCCTCGGTCGGCCCGAATATCAAAGTATTAGGCTGACGTCGGTCAAGGCGCATAAGACTGACATCAGGACGTCAGGGTACAAATGCGCATGACCGACGTCATATCCTCAGTCTTTTCTTGCCCCAGATGTCAGAAGACCCTAAAAAGAAAGGTCAAAACCAAAAGACAGCAAAAAACAACCAACCACCCTAGAACTAAGCATATGTACAATATATACAATATCCACAATATGTACAACCCAAACCACACAACCGCCTCTAACTACAGAGGGGAAGGAGGGAGGGTAAATTGGACTGCAACAATGTGGATCTTCGAACATCTACATTTATGGTAGGTACAAAACTGTACTATGTTCTTCATCTCACATTGCTGCAGTCCTTACACTTGGGTAGAATCCCAAAGCAGAGATAAGGGAGGATGGCAAACTATAAAGCAGTAGGAGCTGCCAAAATGCCCTGTAAAATTGCAGTGGCAAAACCAGCCCTAGATCTAGAGTAAAGTGGAAGGTGGTAATGCTTAGAGAAAGTATGCACTGAACTCCAAGTAGCTGCCTCCAAAATATCTTTAGTTGCCACCCCCTTAAAAAAGCTGTAGAAGTGGCAGTAGCCCTAGAGGAATGAGGCCTAATCCCAGCTGGAATCTCCTTACCATGATGGGAATAACAGAAAGCAATACAAAACCCAATCCACTTAGAAATAGTTTGTTTTGACACAGGCTTGCCCTGAGAACCCAAAGCAAAAGAAACAAATAACTGCTGAGACTGCCTGAACCCTTTAGTTCTGCTCAAATAATATCGCAACTGCCTGTGTATATCCAAAGTGTGCAAAATCTTTTCCCCTTTATTTTGGGGGTTTGCATAAAAAGTAGGCAAATGAATAGTTTGGTTTAAAGCCACACTAGAAACCACTTTAGGCATAAAGGAAGGATTAGTACGCAAAGATACCCTATCCTTATGGAAAATTAAGAAAGGCTCAACCGCCATAAGGGCCTGTAATTCAGAAACCCTTCTCGCAGAGGTAATGGCCAACAAAAAAGCAGTCTTCCATGATAAATATTTCAACTCAGCAGTAGCTGCAGGCTCAAAAGGTTGTAGAGTGAGTTTCTCCAACACAAAATTGAGATCCCAAGCAGGAGTAGGAGCTCTCCGTGGGGTTCTTATATTCTTTGCCCTCTAAGGAATTGCTTAAACAAAGGATGAGAAAACAATGGTGGGTCACAGTCATAGTGAGCAGAAATTGCTGCAGCATGAACCTTAATAGAGGAGAAGGACAAACCTTTGTCCAGTAACTCAGTAAGATATTGAAGAGCCACACTTAAATTAGGCTTAGAAACATCAAATTCCTTTGCTGTACTCCAAAATAAAAATCTCCTCCATTTATCTGCGTACACTTTCCTTGTACTAGGCCTTCTGGCCTCCAAAATAACATTCAAAACTTGCTGTGGAAGCTGAGACCCTCCAGGGTTTAAAACAGAATATGCCAGGCTGTTAGATGTAGAGAGTGAAGTTTGACATTGAGTAAATGACTGTCCTCCTGAGACAGCAGGTGTGGAATCGAAGGCAAAGGCCATGGAGGCTCCCGTACCAGACTTTTCAGTAATGGGTACCAGTGCTGTCGAGGCCAATCTGGAGCTATTAAAATCATCTTTGGCTTGTCATGTCTGACCTTCAGGAGTACCTTTGGGAGGAGAGGCAGAGGTGGAAAGGCATACACATGAAGATTGCTCCAATTGAATGAGAGAGCATCCACTTTCCAAGCTGTGGGATGAAACCTTTTTGTGCAAAACTTTGGCAGCTGGTAGTTTAGTGGAGAAGCGAACAGATCTATGTCTGGAGTTCCCCATAACACTGTCAATTTCTGAAACACATGAGGATCCAATTTCCACTCATGGGGATCCATAATTTGTCTGCTCAACACATCTGCTAAGGAGTTCTGTGCTCCCGGCAGAAACCTTGCCTGAAGATTTAGCTGTAAACTGAGAGCAGTCTCCCACAAAATCATTGCTTATCTGCACAGAGGATAAGAATGCGTTCCCCCTTGCTTGTTGATGTACCACATGACAGTTGTGTTGTCTGTTAGAACCAACACCTGCCCTGGAAGAAGTAAATCCTTGAAAGCTATTAATGCAAATTGGACTGCTAACATCTCCTTCAAGTTGATATGTAGATGTTGAAGTCTGGCAGGCCACGTGTCTTGTACCCACTTTCCATTTAGATGAGCTCCCCAAGCTTTGTCTGAGGCATCTGTCGTTAGAATCTGACTCGCCTCTGGCCGGGTCACAGAGAGTCCCTTGTTTAGGTGACATTCCTGAGCCCACCACAAAAATTCCTTTTGAATGCAAGGTATTATCTGAATGACAGTGTCCATATCTTGGCAGTGCTGTGTCCATACATTTTTGAGATACCATTGTAGCTTCCTCATATGCAGTTTGGCATTGGGAAGCACCAGAATACAAGATGCCATGAACCCCAAGGCTTGAAGGACTGTCCTTGCAGTCAGCCTGGACTGATGAGACAAGTGATGGAAGTAAAGAGAAAGATTCTTTTGTTTGTCCGGGGTCAAAAAGGCCATCTGGGATGCTGTATTCAGTCTCACACCCAGAAAGCACATGTCCTGAGAGGGTACTAGACTGGACTTTATTTCGTTCACAGAATACCCCAGGCATCTTAGCACTGCTATCACATACTGTAAATGATGAAGAAGTTCGTCCTTTCCTTGGGCCAGAATCAGGAAATCGTCCAAATAAGGATAGATCTGTATTCCTCTTAGCCTGAAGAAAGCTATCACTGGAGCCAGAACCTTCGTGAACACTCTGGGCAGTAGATAAGCCAAAGGGCAATGCAGAGAACTGATAATGAGAAGTCCCAGCCCGAAAACGCAGATACTTCCTGCAACTTAGCCTGATAGGAACATGAAGGTAAGCCTCCTTGAGATCCAGAGTCACCATCCAGTGATCTTTGCCCAGCAGAGGTAAAAGCTGTTGTAACGTCAACATTTTGAACTTGGGAATGTCCAGATAAGTGTTGAGGATAGATAAATCCAAAATTGGTCTCCACGTGTTCCCCTTCTTTGGTACTAGGAACAGGCGGGAATAAAATCCTAGGCCCACTTCTGGCAGAGGGATCGGTTGTATGGCCCCTATTTGGAGCAGCAGAGAAATTTGTTTGTGAGCCTCTAGTCTTTGCTGAGGAGGAACGTCCGGCATGCCTTTGAAAGGAGGCAAGGTATGGAAATAAAACCTGTAACCTTGGTGTATGATATCCAATACCCATCTGTCTTGGGTAATCAAACTCCAATTTTCCTTGAAGAGTGCCAACCTTCCTCCCAAAGGTGCTGCCAGGCAAGAAGGATCTGGCAGCTGAAAAGGTAGGTCATTGGGCCTGTTTACGAAAGGACTGGCCCCTGCCCTCACCTGAAGATTGTGCAGGAGAACTCCCTGTTCTAGGTCTGAAGGAGCTCTGAGCTCTGCCCCTACCACGTCTAGATCTACCCCTAGACTGTGAATCATAAGAAGGCACGTCCACCCCTTAGCAGGCCAATTCCTACTAAACTTCGGAGGCTGGACTTGCAAAAAATCTTTAACAGCCTGCATAGACTTAGCCTTGTCTTCCATTTTCTTCAAGACTGACTCCACAGGTGAACCAAACAACACATCAGATTGTAAAGGAGCATCCAAAATCCTTGTCTTAACATGGTCAGATAAATTCTGATCCCTCAGCCAGGCGTGCCTGCGAAGAACTGACCCAGTGGCAGCCACCCTAGACGAGGCCTGTACAGCATCAAAACCACATTGTAAAGAATGCTTACCCACCTGTTCAGAGACATGTACCAAATCTTGTAATTCTTTACACTCAATGCCTTCCGCCAGAGCATCTACCTTAGACTTCAATTGAGAAAGAAGATAGTTTTGATATTTCAACATGTGAAACTGGCAATTCAAAGCCCTCATAGCTAAGGTGGAAGAAGTATAGACTTTCTTTCCCCATCTATCCAAAGCTCTGGCCTCTTTATCTGGAGGAACCGGATTTTTACAACAGAGGCCTTGACACCCTTAGGTCCCTGACTAACAGTTTCTGGGTTCGCCCTAGGACTCTTATAAAGATATTTATGAGCCTCAGGCACCCTGTAATACCTATCCGGTTTAACAGGAGCAGGAGGCAAAGAATCAGGATTAAGTGAAGCCTCTGCAAACACATCTTCCACAACATCCAGAACAGGTGGTATAGCCAAAGGCCTATGCTGGGGTAAAAGCAAAATTCCTAAGCCTCTTCCTGGAATCAGAGAAGTCCTGACCTTCCCACTTAAAATGCTCCCTCATAGAATGAAGAGTCTCTGAAAAAGAAAAATCCTCTGGAGGAGAAGCAGAAGGAGTCGAATCATCTGCATCAGAATCAGAATAAGGAGAGTACTCCTGCAAGTCTTCAGCCGAAGACTCTGAAACATCTGAAGCCTGCTCAAAACTCCCCAACTCTGGTTCCACCCTAGGCCTCTTATCAGGAGGGGGCAAAGAACCTCTAATCAAAGTAATTAAATCTTCTGCCATTTTAAGCATGTGCTTCTTGGGCACAGATCCTGAAGAACTAGGAGTGACACTCACAGAAGCTAAACCTGGCCTGCCTCTGGGAGAAGCCTTGGAAACAGAAGGAGAGGGCCTAACCACCCTAGGAAGGGAGGGGAGTACAGTAACCTGAGAAGCCCCTTCAGCCTGACCTGCCTCCTGAGAGGCCACATCCTGCAAAATCAAAGTCTCTCCCTGGGACTCCAGAGAAGCCTCCGGTGGAACCACCGATTCCACTGACGCCTCTAAAGAACCGGCGTCCGGTACGGACGACTCTTCCTGCCTGGGTTTAGCTGCTTTGTCTTTGCGCTTCTTCGAAGAAGCGGGCGTCGGAGCATCCGACGGCATCTTATAATTACACCGCTTCCCGAAGACCAACCTGGCACAATCTAACCTTCGCTTAATAGTGCGCTTATTGAACCTAGCACAAAAGCGACACCCAACAACGTCGTGCTCAGGCCCCAAACAAGGAATACACAAAGTATGATAATCTCTATGCGGTATCTGTTTCCCACAAGAAATACAGTTATTCACTTTTTCTGACATCCGGTAAACCACTGAGGCAAGAAAAAACCAAAATATTCCCCAACGGGGTACTTAGCCAACTTTGACTTGGTCTGAAACTCCGACTTCGAAAAATTTCAGAACGCCGAACGGCACTTGCAACGCTGCTTCTGCATCGGACCATGCGGCAAAAAAGACTGAGGATATGACGTCGGTCATGCGCATTTGTACCCTGACGTCCTGATGTCAGTCTTATGCGCCTTGACCGACATCAGCCTAATACTTTGATATTCGGGCCGACCGAGGACAGCGGACTACCCAAGTGTAAGGACTGCAGCAATGTGAGATGAAGAACATCTAGCCCCCTGGTGAAACAGAGAAGATAGAAAATCTAGAACCGACGCTACCAGCGTCGTGAAAGGATCTAAATGACGGTGTTCCGCCCACATGGAAAAACGTTTCCATTTGCTCCGATAGACCCTTCTGGTGGAGGGCTTGTGAGCTGCTACTAGGATGGCTTTGACTGGAGATGAAATTCTGGGAGTCCTTTTCAGGAGTGGAACTGGAGCAACCAAGCCGTCAGCTTTAGGTTGGCCAGGTTCGGGGTTGGAAGACCCAGGGGGTGTGAAATGAGATCCGGAAGGGGATCCAACATCCAGGGCGGATGAATCAGGTGAGACCATAGGTAAGGGAACCACGTCTGACGAGGCCAGAATGGGGCAATGAGGATCATTTTGCTCCCCAACCGACTGGCTTTCTGCAATAGTTTCAACATCAGGGGCAGAGGTGGGTAAGCATAAAGCAGACCGGGGAGGCCAAGCATGAACTAGAGAGTCTCTCGGGGACTCCCCCGGAGGGGGGATCAGAGCGAAGTAATCGTTGCATTTGGTATTTGAGTGAGAGGCAAAAAGATCGCAACAAGGTCGCAAATGGATATTACGACTGAGCCTGTCCGCTAATATGTTGGACCGTCCCGGAATGTGCGTTGCGATGAGAAAGCAGTTGGTGGATATCACCCATTCCCACACTCTCATGGCCTTGTGGCAGAGTGGGTAAGACCTGGTTCCCCCGTTTGTTTATGTACCAGACGACTGACATATTGTTCGTCTGTACTGCAATCGTCCCCACTGGAAGAGGGTTGTGAAGCGCTTGCAACGTCAAAAGCACCGCCTTCATCTCCAGGACATTGATATGCAAAGAGGTCTCTATATTGTTCCACGTGCCTTGGACTGTTCTGCCCGAATAGTGCCCCCCCACCCCAGGCGAGAAGCATCCGTGGTCACTGTGGTGACTGGCGGAGGCAGCGAGAAGGGGCGTCCCGTGTGGAGATTGGAGGACTGGAGCCACCACACGAGCGACCTTCTACAAACCTTGCTTAGGGAGATGGGATGAGACAGGGGATTGCGATATAGGGACCATTGTATGACCCTCATATTCAACCGGGCCAATGGCAGCAGCGGAATTGCTGCCGCCATGGACCCTAGAGCCCTTAGGACCAATTCCGCCGAAGGAGCTTGAAGTTGAAGGATGGCCTGCACATGCAACCTCAGGTTCTGAAGCCGATCTGGAGTCAAGAAAGCAAGCATCAGTCTGAAGTCCAACCTTGCCCCTATGAACTCCAATACTTGTGTAGGAGCCAGAGAGGATTTGGCCGTGTTGATGGTCAACCCTAAGAGTGGAGCCAGGTTGAGGAAATAATCCCTGCATGAGCAAAGGAGATGCCTTGTTGGGGCGGTAAGGAGCCAGTCGTCCAGGTACGGAAAGACCTGAATTCCCTGGAGTCTCAGGTGGGCCGCTATCGCTGCCAAGACCTTGGTGAACACCCTGGGGGCTGAGGTGAGACCTAAGGGAAGGCCCCTGAATTGGAAATGACTGGCTCCCAGCCAGAAGCGGAGAAACCTCCTGGAGCGTCTGTCCACGAGAATATGATAGTACGCATCCTTGAGGTCTATTGAGCACATCCAGTCGTTCTCCCTTAGTAGCGGGAGGATAGATTGCAGAGTGACCATCCGGAACTTTACTTTTGGTACTGCCAGGTTCAAGAGAGAGAGGTCCAAGATAGGCCTCGCGTCCCCCGTCTTTTTTGGCACCAGAAAGAACCTGGAGTAAAACCCTGATCCGTGCTGATCTGGGGGGACAGGCTGGATGGCTCTTTTTTGTAAGAGCTGCTGAATTTCTGCAGCAGCCGCCTCCCTCTGATTGGGTGGTACATCGGGGAGGCTTCTGATTCTGGGGGTTACAAGGAAGGGAATTTGGTATCCTCTGGATATAACACGAAGCACCCAGCGATCCATTGTTATGGACTCCCACAATGCTAGGTGCCTCGAGAAACGTCCCCCGACTGCCTCCAGAGTGGAGCAGCCAGGTAACCCCTCAGGGGTTCTGCGTGGGCCTCTCAGAGAAAGGTTCTCTGGACCCAAAGTTCTTGGGACCCCCTCTGCCTCTAGGGCGGCGTCCTCCCTGTCCTCCTCTGCCACGAGAGGACTGGTTGTCCGGAGCAGACTGGGATTGATGCGATTTCCGGAACCACATCTTCTTCTGACCCTTTTGGTTCTTGGTAAAGGACCTCTGGGGAGCAGAGAAGTGGACTCCGACGGCAGACAAGGTCTTCCCGTCTTTCTCGCTCTGGACAAGGGTGTCGCGAACGGTTTTGCCAAACAATGCAGAACCATCAAAAGGGGCATTCGCAAATGACGTCTTAAAGGGGTCCGAGAAGTAACAATGTTGGAGCCAGGCTTGCCTCCTCATGACCAGCCCGACTCCGCCTGCTCTAGCGGCTCCCTCAGTGGCATGAGACAAGAGCCGCATAGAGGTGTTGGAAATAGAACGTAGGGTGGACATTCGGGAGGAGTACAGTTGCTTGTCACCTTCCGACATGAACCCCGGGGGGGGCAGCGTATTCTTTGATTAGATCCCGCTGCATCCGAATGACGTGTGCCATATAGTTTATGGCCCTCAAGGAGAAGGTCGCTGAACTGAAGGCCCGCTTCCCAAGGCGGTCCATCGCACGAGACTCCTTGCTCGGTGGATGAACCGTGGGGCTCTCCTGAGCCAACTCTCTCTTGGTGGCTGCCGCCGCCAACATGGCATCCACAGGGGGACCACTGCTCCAATGGATTCTCTCTGACGGGGGGCTCAAAATTTTGTCCGGGCGCTTGGGAACAGGCTCTATAGTGTCCGGCTCCTTCCAAGCCCTAGTGGCTATAAGATCCACTAAGGGATCGGGGGGAGGGGACACCCAAGAGGTAGATGGTCCTACCTCGAATGCCTCTAGGAATACGGACTCATCGGAGGTAGCTTTAGGGGCAGACCACCCCCCCCCCCAATTCTTAGCATTTCCATGATGTCTCCAAAGGAGACATCCTCGGGGGGTGACCTTGGGAAGCCTTCCCCTTCATCCAAGTCTGTATCCTCAGTGAGGGACTCAGGGGAGTCCACGTGCCTCCTTTTGCACTTCGACTTGCGAGGAACCTCCTCGGGGGGGGGCTGTCCAAGGAGTCCTCACCAGCAATATCCTGTTCCAATTGAACACCTAGAGGCGCTGAAGCAGGCTGCCCCGAAGGCCGGGTGAGGGGAGCCAGGACCAGCTGAGAGGGAGTGCAGGGGGGAGCTGAAGCCAGGACCGGGGGCCTGGATGCACTCAACAGCACCCTCTCCACCACCGCGAAAGCCGAGGAGGAGCCGCTCTCTGACGGATCCGACTCCCACTCGGATCCGAGGCGGGGATCAGACCCGTAGCTGAGACTATCGGATCCGAAGGACCTGCACGCTCCGACCGGGACGGGGCCGAGAGCACACCGAGTCCCTCGGATCTGAAGCTCGGCTCACGGCTCCGAGAGGTCAGATCCGATAAACTCGAGGGAATAGTCGGAGCCTTAGTGCCCAGCACTGTTGGCTCCGACCCACCCCCGGATCGAACGCGGCTCAGCTCCGACAGCTCCGAACCCGGGAGACGGGTCGGAGAAGGAGCTATAGGAGCGAAAAAAGGGGTTGAGCTCCCCCCGGAGGGGGGGGGGGAGGCAAGAGCACTCCCATCTGCATCTGGGCCTGGATGAACCTCATCATCCGGTCCATGTCTGCATCCGACATACTGAATGTGGACCTCGAGGAGGCCACCGAGGCAGGCCTGGAGTGCCGCCTAGATGACCTCGACGGGGACCGGGTCACCTCCTCCTCGGGTCCCGGGGAGAAGCAAGGGGATCGGATCCGAGGTGGAGGTGAACCAGAAACCCTGGAGGGAGAAACACGCTTGGCAGGCGGGGGCCGAGGAGGAGTCCTCGGCCTGCCGCTTAAGGTGCTTCTCCCTCCACTTCTCTTTCCTGGCCTCCCTCACCTCCGAAGCCACAGTGGGAGGTTGAGTCCCGGTCGGAGGGAGGGGGGCAGGAGTGGCCATTACCGATGACTGGGTAACGGTCACTGAAGTACCTGAGGCCGGAGCCGGGTCTGGGGATAAAAGACCCGCCAGAACCAGCTTCGACCTCCGATCCTTAAGTGCCCTGGGGTTGAACGCAGCGCAAATTGCGCAACCCGAAGAGAGGTGTTCAACCCCAAGGCACCTAACGCACCGAGTGTGGCCATCAGCCAGTGAAAGCTTGTGACCACACTCGGTGCATTTAGAAAAAATGGCTTTAGGGGCCTCCGACATAACTATAGTAAAACACACTCACTAGGCCCCTACACTCTACACACACACTGCGACCAGCGAGGGCAGGGAGGAAAAATTAAATTAAAATTTAAGCTAATTTAAGCTAAAAAAGTAAAAGAATTTAGCGTTAAGGGGAAACCTAAACACA
This sequence comes from Protopterus annectens, assembly GCF_019279795.1. Taxonomy (NCBI): domain Eukaryota; kingdom Metazoa; phylum Chordata; order Ceratodontiformes; family Protopteridae; genus Protopterus; species Protopterus annectens. The sequence goes on from NC_056725.1 coordinate 614,955,254, forward strand.
CACACACAGACACTCGATTAAGAATATAAGAGAAAGTAGAAAACTGTTTTTTCTCACAGAATCACCAAGAGCTCTGGAATCTTGCTGTTGCTTGAAGTGCGGCAAACTAATTCTGAGGTCAGTCAGGGTTGGCAGGGGATTATGGGTAAAGGGAGGAGCTAGGAGCTCGGATCTATGCTGTGATAGAAGTTGCCGGCTCGGATCCGAGATCGGATCCGTATCACAAAGGTTGCTGACAAATGAAGTACTACTTCAGATCATAAGTTTCGTTTTGGTTGCATTAAGAGTCAGATAGTTGTCTAGCATCCACTGCTCAGTAGAGGAGAAGGAGCTTTGGGTGAGCGTATTTACAGTGGGGATAGAAGGGGAGGAGCAGATAATGGTAGAATCAGTGGCATATTGGATGAGGCTGGAGTTTGGAATGCCCTGGTAGAAGTTGTTAATGAATATACTGAATAGTAGGGGGCCTAAAATGGAACCTTGGGGGACACCTGTGGGAGTATTAAGGAAGGGTGAAGTGGCTTTATTCCATTTGACTGCTTGTTGTCTGGTTGTGAGGTAGCTGGAGAACCACTTGGTACAGGAAAGGGATAGGTTTAGTTTGGAGAGTTTATTAAGAAGAAGGTTGTGTCAAACGCCTTGGAGAGGTCGAGGAGAAGGTTGGACACGAAACTGCCGAAATCGCGGACTTTGTTAATTGTTTCAAGGAAGGAGAAGAGGGCAGTGGAGGTGCTATGACCAGGTCTAAATCCATGCTGTGTGGAGATAAGAAGCTGGTTGTTGATGAGATAGGGTAAGAGTTGTTGGTGGATACATTTTTCAAGAAGCTTAGAAATAGGGGATAAGATAGCAATAGGGCAGAAGTTTGGAATGTCATTATTATTGCCTCCTTTATATAGAGGAATAATAAAAACTTTCTTCCAGAGCTGGGGGACCTGGCTTTCTGAGATAGACTGACTAATTAATATGCTGACAGGGAGAGCAATGGCTTCTGCGGCTACTTTTAGGAAATAGGAGGGAATTTCATCAAGGGCATTGGAACAAGGTTTTAATTTCAGGAGCAGTTTTTTTATGGTGGATATAGAGATGGGATTGATATAGAAGGGTGGTGGTTGGGGGCAAGGGATGCTAGGGGAGGAAGGGATGGGTGCAGGCTGAGGAGGGGTCGCAAAGGTGTTGGTAGGATGATGTTAGCTTGCTTATGGACTCTGTGAAGAAAGAGTTAAATTGGGTGGCTAAGTCCATGTCACAGGCATCTGGGCTAGGGAAAGGGTTTTCTTTTTTTCCTGGGTTGAGGAGAGATGAGATTCCTTTCCAAAATAGTTTGGGATTGGTGTTGTGGTTGGCTTGCAGAGTGGAGAAATAGGCTTTGTGGTCTGAGGTAATACTTTTTTTGACTTTATTTTGTAGTGTTTTATATTCGTTAAGGGTGATGGTGGTTTTATTTTTATGGTAACGCGTCCAGGCATTGTCATGGAGTCGCATAGTAGCTAAGGTGTTTTTGGTTAAACAGGGTGCAGAGTTACTTTTTGTACGTTTTGTTTTTAGAGGGGCAAAGGAGTTGAGCAGGTTTGTGAAAGTAGAGTTAAGTAGGAGAGAGCATTATCTAGGGGAAGAATCTTTAATGGGTTCCAGTTTGTGCATTTTAGTGCATTTAAGAAGGTTTTAGAATTTAAGCTTTTTTGGCAGTGAGTGGAAATATAGGTGTGAGTTAGTTGTATGGAAGAGGGGAGACGGCGGGCAAAAGTGGGGAAGTGGTCAGCCAGTGGGTCTGGGAGAATACCACTATCAGAGATATGGATACTAGAATACAGACTATTGTACTTCCAGTAATGGAGGTCTTGGAAGGCCCGGTAGCGGAATTGATTAGTTACGTAAAGTTATATAAGTTAATATTGAGTGAGTTAGTGGGAGATTGGATTGTGGCCCAGTTTATGTTTACGGCCCCCAGGATTATGGTTTTGTGAGTAATATTGATGGAAACCCAGGAGAAAATATCTTCAAGGGATGAGATATTGTCTCCAGGGGAAATATAGAGGGAGAGAACAAATATGAGTTTATGCTTGTTTCGGTGGTGTAGGGCTGGTATCATTTCTCAGCAACAACAAAAAAAAAATAAAACTAAGAAATAACAGCAAATACAACGAAAAAAGACCAGGATCACAAGATATCAAATTTATTTCACTCTCTCTGATGTCTCGGCATACACTGCCTTCTTGGAGTACATAATTAATTAAACTAAAACACATACTATATATACATCAACAAATTGACAATTAAAGAATGAAATAATCAACTAATGACATAAAATAATTAAAAGACACTTTTCTTAAAGCAATACATGCCAATTAAAATCAACATTTATACCCTTAGGGAACAAAATGTCAAATTTTAATATATAAACTGCTTCTTTATAAAGAAGCTTATTCTTACTATTGCCCTCACCCAAAAAAAAACACAGTCTACTTTTTCCAAAATAGTAGCTTGTAAACTAAGGGTTGAACTACCATGTGCTTCCAAAAATTGTTGTGCCACTGAACTTTGTTCTTTTTTATTTATTACATCACAAACATGTTCTAATAATCTTGTTTTAAAAGCCCTTTTAGACTCCCCCACATAAAACTTGTTGCAAGGACATCTGAGGGCATAAATAATGCCCTCAGTGTCACATTTATAATTCCTATGTACTTCAAATTCTCGACCATTGAGAAGTCCAAAATAAGGAACAATGAACCTACATGCCTTACACTTGCCACATCCTAATGTACCCCCTACTACTTAACGATCTATATAAATTCTCCTTAGGACTTTGATATCTAGATTTAACCAGAAAACTCTTAATATTACGGCCCACTCTATAAGAAGCAACAAGTTTCTTAGGCAACCAAGGGCAACCAGCTTTTAAATTTGATAAAAATTGCCATTGTGCTTATACAACATCAAAAAGCCTGTTACTAAATAGGTTCATAGGTTCATACTAGGCTATCTGCCCAAGGGCATTTATAAGCCTAGCCCATAGATATGTGGCTTTCGCCACCCCTTTAGTTTGAATAAAACTATGCCTATTATTTTGCAGTGCCTCTGTCAAGCAGTGACACTGAAGTAATCCCTGGGGTATATCTGTGATCTCCCATCCATTGGTCAAGATTCCTCTTGAACAAGGCCAGCGAGGTGCTCTGCCTCACATTTACCGGGATTTTGTTCCACAGCATAGGGAGTCTCTGGGTGATGAATCTGTCCCTCCAGCACGTCCTATTAATAACCGTGTCAAGGTTTAAGTCTCCCGCCCTTGTGGTTCTGAGGGATCTAGATTTTTTGAGGTGAAGCATATTCAACAAATCTGGGTTTGACATGGCCTTATATGTCAGGCACAGGTCACCTCTGAGCAAGCGGTATGAGACTGAATAGAGCTGGAGTTCTTTCAGTCGGGCAGCATAAGACATATTTTTGAGACCCTTTATCCTCTTGGTGAGGAACTTTTGGGGCCTTTCCAGCTGCTGCAGGTGTCGGGTCAGATACATTCTGAATGGGGCATTGTACTCAATCATAGGTCTAATGAGTGATGAGCACAGGGGGATGATGACCTCCCTTGATCTAGATGTGAATCCCTTCATGATCAGGTGGGCAATGTAGAAGGTTTTCCTGACTACTTTAGCAACATGAGTGTCAAACGAAAGGCTAGTGTCAACCTGGGTCCCCAGGTCCCTGATGTCTTTTTCTGTGCTCAGTGGATTGCCACCTATATGGTAGCTAGGGGTAACCTTGTTTTTCCCGAAGGGTATGACTATGCATTTCTTGGCGTTTAACTTTAGGCCATGGCTCTGGCACCAGTTATCCGTTTCTGTGAGGCCCTTCTGAAGGATATCTGTGTCAGAAGTGTTTTCGACTATGGTGCCCAGTTTGCAGTCATCTGCAAACTTTGTCAGCCATAACCCTCCTGTGTTTGCTTGTACTTCAGAAAAGTAGATGCCGAACACATATTATGTTCAGATTCATTATCATTACATCTCCTAAGGTCACCCCTCCACTTTCTGTTCTTATTTCATCTATATTCATTATTAAATTTAAACCATACTTTAGTAACTAGGTCTTCACCATAACCTCTCTTTTCAAACATCCCAAAGGAACGCCAAACTTCTCTTAAAAAATCTTGTTCATCAGTGCATGATCTAAAAAGATGTATGCATTCACCATATGATAAAGCCACTATCGTATGTCCAGAATGACAACTTGTTGCTTTCAGATAGTGAATATCCCCTTGAAACTTCCTGTGTACTTTCATAATTAATATACCATCCTGATTCAGCATCAAATCAACATCCTGAAAGGAGACAGTGTTCCCTATCTGGATGCCATCAAATGTAAAATTAAACCTATTCACCTGTAACCCATCCAAAAATGTTTGCACTTCCTGTTCACCACCTTCACATAAAAGAATTAAATCATCAGCAAATCAAAAATAACATTTAACATATTGACAAAAACATTTTTTCTAAAAATATATTCTAATTCAAACAATTCCATAGTTAAATTTGCATATGAGGGGGCAAAAGCCGTCCCCATAGCTGTTCCACATTTCTGATGATAAACATCATTACTTAACTCAAAATAATTACTATTCAAACAAAAATGTACTAAATCCACAATATATTCTGTGGTGGGTGATTCCCCCTGGTAAAATCTAATGGCTTCAAGTCCATGACAATGTTTAATATTAGTGTATAAACTTTTCACATCTCGGGTTACCCAGTACAATAGTATAGAAGTGTGAAATGACTAACTTACATAAAAAAATCCTTAACATATGCTGGTAATGAAACAATCTTAGGTAATAACAGAAAGTGCAACAATTGACCTAAGTTACAGGTGAAATAATTGCTACCTGAGACTACAGGACACCCCGGAGGGGCCTGTGTGTTTTTGTGTATTTTCGGTAAACAGTAGAATGTGGCAATGCTAAGACTACTCATACTCAGTTTTTTTTTTGAACATCATCACTAGCTAAATAACCTAGTCTAACACCTTTATTTAGTAAAGATTTAAATTCATCCAATGCTTCCAAATAATGTTACATCTACCTTAGAATAAATCACATTATCATCAAAATGTTCGTAGCACATTTTCAAATACTGTGATACATACATAATAACCAATTTATTCCCCTTATCAGAGGATTTAAAAACAAGCTGTTCATTCTTGGACATATTTAATAGTGCAGCCCATTCCTCTTGTGTTAAATTGTAAACAATGTTCTCTTTCACACTTAAAAACATTTTTAATTCAGTTTCAGCAAAAAAATCCACCATTGTATGAAAGTAATTAATGTCAGCATCTTAAAAACCAAGAATATATCTGCTGTGTGTCTTACAGCTAGTATCTAACAAATTATAAGCATTGTATTCCACATCTAAAGCACAAGAAAAATAGTTCTCGTGGGTACTAGAATCAGTGACATTACAAAATTCACTTCGTTCACTGTAACATTTAGAATCAAACATATATTTCAATTGTAGTTTTCTAACTAGTCCAAAAATATCTTTTTTAACTTCATGTAGCTTGGGAATAACAGTGGGAACATATTTCAAACCACAATTCAGTACAGAAAGTTCAATGCTAGAAAACACATACCAGGACAAATTGATGACATATCCGTTATCACCATTTGGTTCATTTCTAGTAATTGTCCTGGGGGGATAAGAATTTTAGTTTAATTAATTATGTACTCCAAGAAGGCAGTGTATGCCGAGACGTCAGAGAGAGTGAAATAAATTTGATATCTTGAGATCCTGGTGTTTTTTTCATTGTATTTGCTGGTATCATTTCTGCCTTGCCAAACTTGTGAAAGGGTTTGGTATACATGGTGACTAAGAGGGATGCTGAGTAAAGGAGTGCTACACCCCCCCCCCCTTTTTGCGTTCTGTCATTCCTTAACATGCAGTAGTTGGGAGGAGTTAGTTCAGAATCTTTTATGTGGGGCTTAAGCCAGGTTTCTGAGATGGAGAGAATATCAGGCTGGTTATGTAGAAGCCAGGCATGAAGGTTTGGAATTTTGTTACATAGGCTCTGAGTATTTAGAGTTGAGAAGTGGATGGGGTTTGCCTGTTGCTGGAGGTGGGGTGGGGTTGGAGGGCTGGATTCAGTGTGGTAGAGGGGCCTGGGTTTGTGTGGATGTCCCCGGACAGAAGGATAGCGATAAGATGATGGATGAGGTATTTGGTTTGTTTGGGGTGTAGTATACAGGTAGAGAGTTTTGTGGACATTAGACTAGTGTAGTTAGGAACAGTGTTTTTAGAGTTAGGTAGGAGTCTATAGGGGAAGAGCATGCTAGTGTTGAGGAAGTACAGGCTGGGAGATAAGGGTAACAGTAAATGTGTACTTTGTAGAGGATGGGGTAGTGCTGTGAAATGGGGGGGGGGTGGTTTGCATTAGTAGGTTGGGTGATATAGTTTAGGCAAGTTAAAGTAATGAGAAGTATTATTTGAGTAAGTATGGCTAGAGGCTTGAGGGTCATGATGTTGGTTTTAGGATGGTAGTAAGGGGTGAGTTAAGTTGTGTTATTTCTCCTGATGTCCACCAGATGTTCCAAAATACAAACTTTGACTTTTCTAGTTGTTTGTCCTATATACCAACAGGTATTGGTGCAGTCACATCCAATAATATAGATTACCCCACATGAATTACAATCAAAATTCTCTCTGGCAAAATAAAATTTCCCATTAATTTTCAAGCCATGGAAGTTTTTTACTCTGCTGCATACTGTACAATTCCCACACCTATGTGTGCTAACCCTAGTCCCATCAAAAACACTACCAACTTTCCTATTAAGCAATTCTTTTAAATTATTATGCCTTCCATAAGACAATGTAATGTGCTTGGCAAACAAAACTCCTACCGAAGCATTTTCAGAAACAACATGCCAAACTTGCCTAACAATACCTTCCAAAATGGGAGAAAATTGGAAAATCTAGTCACAAAAATATTTTTCCACATTCTGATGCCCATTTTCCTCTCTAACATTATGCAATTTCCTACTACTTCTGTGACAAACCTTATGTTGAGCTCTAGAAGGAATAACATCAGAATACCCTCGTGAGGATAATCTTTTATGAACTTCATTGAAAAAACCTTCTCGAAGTTGCTTTTCAGAAGTGTTACAAAAAATCCTTCTAAATTCCCCATAGGGTAAAGATTTGAGCAGATGAGGGGGATGCATACTTTTGGCATGCAAACATTTGTTGACTGATGTGGGTTTCCTATAAGGCTTGTGCTGCACCTTACCCTGATCATTTTATAGAACTCTATGTCCAAAAATGCTATACTATTGTCATTATACTCCCAAGTAAATTTTAAACCATGCGTGTTCTCATTCAAATCTAGCATACATTTTACAAACAAACTCTGGTTGCCCCTACGCACAAAAAATAAGATCATCAATGTATATCTTACATAACATTGTTGACAAAAAACTGGTTAAGAAACATAAGCTGCCTTTCAAACTCCCCCATGTATACTATAGCATAGGATGGGGTGAAGGCTACCCCCATAGCTGTTCCTCTTAACTGCAAATAAAAATCTTTTTCCATTTAAAATAGTTGTGTGTTAAACTAAACTCAAGAAGGGACAACAAAAAAGATGTTCGGGGCCCTTCCCCCATGATTTTAGCCATGGATTCTAAACCCCATCTTTTGCCTATGTTTGTATATAAGGCTGACATATCAAATGTGGCCCAAAAATAGTCTTGTCTCCATTCTCAATTATGTAACTCCTTACAAACTTCACTGGTGTTTTTAACATGAGAGGGTACCAGCGTTAAATAGTTCTTAAAATGAAAGTCCAAAAATACATTAACTTTTTCTATGTAAGAACCAACACCTGAAATGATGTGTCTATCCGGGGGGGGGGGGTTCCTTAAACATTTATGAATCTTAGGAATAGCCTATAAAAAGGTGTCTCTAGGCTCTTTCACAATCAGCTTTTTAACATCACTTGATTTCAAAAAAACTAACCTTTCCCCCTCTCCAGGAGTTCATTAAGATGTTCACTAAATTTCCTCACTGGATTTTCTGACAATTTTACATAAACATTCTCTTCAGATAATATGTCCTGGTCCATTTTGTCATATTGTTCAGTGTTCATTACAACCCAATTACCCCCTTTATCCGCTTGTTTAACAACAATTTTATCTAGTTGCGATCTCAACTCTTTTAATGCTGACCATTCACCCTTATTAAGGTTGTAATTAGAATCATTGTTAAGAAAAATACCATACTGATGTTCAATCATAGCACACATTGTATTTTCAAACACATTTATGGCATGAGAATGTTTAGGAGGCATAAAAGTACTATCTGAAGATAACATCGGCACAGATAAAGGTCCATAGCCTGTAAAGAAACCCCCTATAGTAGATTCAGATGTTTCAAAATTGTCATCAGATAAATCACCATCTCTTAACAATTGTGTGACTAAATCGGTTTCATAGACACTTAAATTTAACAGTTCATCATTATCAGATGCTACTAACATTTCAGAATCACTTCTATGCTGTTTATTACATTCATTAAAAAATACTTTCAAGTTCAAATTATGACAAAATCTTTCAGCATCCAAAATAATGTTTCCAAACACTGGAACTCTGGTAGGAAGAAACTTAGCCCCTTTCAAAATCACACTACACATGTTACTAGTTAGATTGACACTAGACAAATTCATGATTTTTAACTGTTCATCATCTACAATAGGAGAGTCCAGTTCAGAATAAGCAGTTACATCATTACTAACGATACGTACATTATCAGTCTCAGTTTCAGTCAACAAATTTTGTTGTGCAAAATTGAGTGTAGAGTTAACAAAAAATTAATTTTCATTTTCAGTGGGATAAGGTATACCCAAGACAGACTCAACCCTTTTAAGCAATGTTTCTCAAGGGTCACTTCAAAAACTAGCTTGAGCTCTCAGGGGGGGGGGGGGCTGTGAAGGTTGCCAGCCCAGCTAGATAAAATTTTGTAAATAATCCAATGTCATTTGTAAATATTAATATGATCCACATGCTTGTTTTACAAATGTAAGAAAACTGTGTTATATGTTGAGCTTCAAAAATGTAACAACAATGCACCCTGCTGGAAGGGAGCAGAACTGTGTGCAAACTGTGTGCCAATGCAGATGTATGTTTTCATGATAGAGGTTGGAACATACAGAGTTAACTTGCAGAAGTCTAAGAAAAAAAGTTAAGTAAAGAATTTTATGACTGTGTGTTATCTCAGCTAGGAGACAGCATGTCTACAGCTAGAGTTTCTTTCTATTGTCTTGAGACAGAGATAATTACTAGGTTTCAAATGTAAAGTGTTTTTTTACTGCTCTGTGACTTCCTGGCAGCAGATCACAATGAGATGTTAAATTTTAAGTTCTGTTAGCCTGGGAACTAAATCATAGATGACAAGAATGATGTAATCTGAGATGATTCAGCAGTAATGTGTATTACCAATTTAAGAACTATCTCATATAAAGAGAGTGCATTTTGTATTTTGTTCTGAATCTGACATCACCAGAACTTTGCCTTGCTCTGTAAGTAAGTTATTTAGAACCTAGTTTCTCTTGAGATAGGAACACAGCAAGATTAGCTACATGTTTTCTGTTTTATGTGGAACTGTCCTGCTATGTTATTTTAAAGTATTTCCTGGGAACTGTAAACTCTGATGTCACTGTGTTGAGTTAATGAGTATTGTCTTGTGCTTTTATTATTTATTATTAAACATATTTAAACCTTTTAACTGTGCCTGGTTTTGTGTAGAGATACATAAGCTCTTAGTGTACTTGCATGCATTTGGTAACACTGTACAAGCCACTCTAATAGCCTTAGTCTTAGTCACACTTACCATTTGGATAACAGTAACATTGCAAAGTAGAATTGGTCACCCTCTGTAAGGGCCTTATAGTTGCTGATAAGTAGTGGTTGGTGGCAGTGATTACTACCTTATAGTCTGGGCAGAAGGGGGCATAGCTAGTGAACATGTGCTAGCCTTCCCCAGGAGTGTCTATGTTTTTGTATATAAATAAAATCTCAAAGTGTGTGTGTGTGTGTGTGTGTGTGTGTGTGTGTGTGTGTGTGTGTGTGTGTGTGTGTTTGTGTATGTGTGTGTGTGTCAGCTACGTGGGCAGGGACATGAAGCACTGGCTGGACAGAGAGGGTACTGGAGGTTTTGGCTTGACTACTCGGCTGAGATCTGAACCCTATAGCTGTGCTAGTGGGGAGTCTCATTGGGAATCTGGAGAGAAAGGGAGAAACCAGCTCCAGAATGACTATGATTTGTGTCTGCTCTTAAGGGAAATTGTACTTTACTGTGTGTGTACCTGTTACCCTCCCAATGTGCATCTCCCTTACTGGTGTTAGTGGTGAGGATTGAGGCTCCTTGATTACTGGGCCAGTGCACGAAAATCACAAGGTTCACACAGTTACAGACAAACAAGATTTAACTAATTTCACTATATTTTCTTGACTGATCTAAAGAATTATTATTCCCTGATTACTTACTAGAGCAAGGCAAGATGAAGTAGGTGAGGGGTCCTTCCTTGTCAGGTTCTGAAAACAGAGTGCTCTGAGACTTCAGTCTCAGCTAGTATTAAAACATTATTTTAGAGATGGATTACAAAATGACATAACATACATCTGGTTATCTGACTTATGGTTACCATGCAACCCCCCCTCCCCCCATTGATAGAAAATGCCAGGATTTAGCACCTATGTGTCAATAATACACACAGAGCCTTGCTAAGATCTGCTGCAACTCCTGGAAGTCATAAAACAATTTCAAACCTACAGTCTTCCGGAGTAGCAATTAGTTCACCCCAACGATAATGCAAGAAGCTTCCTAGTATAGACTATTTGTCTCTAGCTGCATTGTGAACTATAAGATACAATCTTTATGGCCTAAATTAAGTAGTTTAATGTCTTACTATTTTCCAAAATCAGGTGGTTTGAGATTAACCTCTCCTCCTTCAATATCCTCTGTTACATTATATACATTTCAACAGTTACAATAATACATAAACATTTCTTCCTCTGTCCAGCAGGACACACTGTTGATACATTTTTAACACAAGCAACTTTACAAATGCAAATGCACATTCAACACAAGCATATGTACAAATCAGTTTGATATTCAAATAACATGTATACATTTTTACTAAATCCAGCTAGCTGTGCTGGCATATGTTACATTTCGACTGTCTTACTTCTCATGGCATAGATGGCAATACCTCACATCATCACAATTGGTAAAACAGATGAACACAGTAACCAGGGCTATTAAGAGAGATTCATGTGATATAACAGAAAGAGCTAAAACACATTACTGTGCAGTGAAACTAATAACAGACACAATGCTACCAAAAATGTACAGTTGTTGTGTCTTTCGGCTTTTCCCAGTTAGGGGCTGCCACAGCGGAACTCCGGTCCGCTAATGATTGGCAGTTGATTTTTACGTGCCGAGTTGCCAGCCCTGACGCACAACCTTCAACGAAGGTATGCCCAATTCACGCACGTCTCCACGCAGAAGATGCTCTAGCTGAGAGTCGAACCGGACAGCGTCTTACTGTGAGGCGACAATGCTACCGCAGCATCACCACCGCGGATGTTACCAAAAATGTACAGCAACAAAGAAAAAGAAGGAAACAAGTAAAATGCCCTCATGGAAGCACTGAATAGAGAAAACTATAAAGCAATTAAGATAATAAGTATAAATGTAAGAAGAATATAGAAAAGGGGACATGCATCAAAAATACTTTTAAAGACATGGTAAAAATCTATGCAAAGAATCAAAAACATACTTAAGGTTTATCATTTACTGTTGTCAATAGTAAACTAACTGGTAAAAGCAACACACAGTATTAAAACCAGACCAAGATTTATCATTTACTATTGTCAACAATAAACTAAAAATATCAGCACAGGCAGAAACACTTAGAAGGTATGCATACAAAGGGAAAATACAAATGTTAACATTCATTATTGCCAATAATAAACTAAAAATATCAGCAGAGAGATGCACATACACAATTTCATTGGAGACCAAAATCTTGCAGACAAACAAGGTTGTCAAGAACACACACAATACATTCACCACACGCAGCGTCCACTACACACAAAATCCAACCTATGATAAGGCACTAAAAAGCAATCTTCCCAAACTTCAAAGACCTTCTAAGCCTATAAACGATAATGCCTATCCTCAGCAATCTCTGAAGCACTCACCAAAAGCAACACTAAACAAGACACACATCCCTACACCAGGTGGAGTTCAAGAGTAAAGCCACCAAGAGCAAACCCCATGCAGCAAGCCAACACATTACCCAGGACTCTTGTCATAGGTGACTCCATTGTACAACATACAGATGCCCCACTCACCAGACTGAACAAGGAGAAGATAAAGTTTAGTTACTTATCTAGAGTCAGGATCTGCCAAGCTATGCACATACTCAAGCCACTACACCACAGGTACAAGTATGATTCTATCACAATCAATGTGGGTGTTAACAACTTGACACGTACTTCCTTAAACTATATAAAGAGAGACATTATTGATCTCTCTGAATATGTGCCTCAGGTGGATATATACCTTGCAGTGAGCAGCATTCTACCTTCAAAAAGGATGATGCTACAGTATGAAAAAAGATGACTGACTTCAATATCTGGCTTAATTTCTGGTATCTTTCCAGCAAGATTCAATATTTGTTGTCATGGGAGGACATGGTCAACAGACAACACTGCTTTGCAAAGGATGACTGCACCTGTTTCCCATAGGCTTACAAATATTGGTTAAAACATTATAGGTTCACATGGTCAGAGGTGTGTACTAGGCTAACAACCACTAGTGCTTTTTAAGGCTAGCCATGCAGCCTAAATCTCTGACAAGTTCTGGTACCCCTGATAAGTGTAAGCAGGGGCTTGGGAGATGAAAAATGTACAAGCAGGGGCCAGGGAGAAGAACCATTTACAGGCTGCCTACATCCACTAGAGACATGGGTCCCAAACCAGGGATGAATTTCCTGTTCCCCATCCAATTGTCCAAGTTAAACTTGAATTGGGTTAGGCAGGAACTCAGCTTCACATGGTTCCAGAGAAGGGTTAGTTTCTGGGATGGGTTCTCTTCAAAATCCTGAAAGCTCAAAATCCTGAATCTGAAAATCCTGAAAGGGCACCAACACTGACTGTATTGCAGCAGAAATATATACAGAAAAATATTACTTACCCCACACTCCCTGCTACTTAAATATATCAACTCTGAGATTACACTTCACAGAAGAAAATGGCAAACATACCATTACATGCTTCATGACTGCCTGTTGTAACCTTAGTCATGTTCCCTTTTAATGTACTATACTACAACATAACTCATCTTAGTGTAGTGAAGTGCGATCTCGGAGATGATCTAGTTAAGTAGCAGGGGGTGTGGGGGGCGCAGGGGGGCTTGCCCCCCCCTTTTATAATTGTAGATGAGTAATTTGTTTTCTAGACGTATATATATATATATATATATATATATATATATATAGAGTTGGTTTAGACTGATGTGGTTTATCTTTTCTTTGTTTCTGTATGTATTTCTGCTGCAATACAGTCAGTGTTGGTATCGTGTATGTTTTTCAGTATTATGAGTTTTCAGTATTCTGAGCTTTCAGGATTTTGAAGTGAACCCTCTGGGATACATACCTGTCTCCCCAGCAGGTCCTATTTATATCACAGGCAAGGGATAAGTCCTTAAAACTGGTAATTCTGGTGCTATTTATTTTGCAGATATGCAGGAGGTCCATTGGGGTGGGGTCAGACAATGCCTTGTATGCCAGGCATAGATCTCACCTCAACACCCTGAATACAGGGATAGGGCTTTGAGGCGGTCTGCACAGGACAGCTTAATTATGCCCTGTATTCTTTTAGTGAGGAACCACTGTGGACATTCCAGTTGTTGGATATGTCTGGTTAGGTGCATACCAAAGGAGGCACTGTACTCAAATGATAGATCTGTTGAATGCTGAATACAGTTGGAATAATGATCTCCTTGGACCTAGATTCCATCCTTTCTTTATAACTTGAACAACAGAGAATGATTCCCTCACTACTGTAGACACGTGATGTTCAAAGACTAGATTACTACTGTCTATGTGTGTCACCAAGTCTCTGACTACTACACTGACCCTTAAGGGTGTGTTGTCAATATGACAGTTAACAGAGGTGGATGACTTTCTAAAGGATACTATTATGAATTACTTGTCATTTAGTTTTAGACCATGGTTCTGACACAAGTTACTTGTCTGTGTCAGCCCTTCCCGGATAACATTAGGGTTAGCAGGGGATTCTAAGACTGCTTCTAATTTGTAATCGTCTTCAAATTTATTCAGTCAGAGGCCCTTGATATTGTCCTTGACTTCAGAGAAGTAAATGCTAAAAAGGAGTATCCTAAGACCAATCCCTGGGGGACTCCACTTGTGACTGGTCTCTTTGTAGAGGCGGAGCTCCCAACTCTAACTTCCTGGGTCCTGTCTGTGAGCCAACTGGCTATCCACCAAGTGATACAAGGGTTTACACCTAACCTCTTGAGTTTATGAGTTTATCAACAATGCCCGAGTTGGGTATTGTGTCACATGCCTTGGCTGGGTCAAGGTAGACACTGTGAAACATTCTGCCCTCATCCATTACTTTGGTGACCTTTTCAAAGGAATCCACCATGTTCAGTAGGCATTATCTGCCCTTGATGAAATCAGACTTGGCTGAGTCCAGTGGTTGGAGGTTTTCTATGTAATTATTATCCACCCCCTTACAGTCTTTTTAGGCAATGCAAACTGACAAAACTATCAACATAGTAAATAAAACACATAAAAAACCTAAAGATGTTACTGCTCAATGCTAGGAGCCTAAACAAAAGAATCCACAGCCTCTGGAGAATATAGACATCTATGCTACTACCGAGACATGGTTTAAATTGCAGAAAGTACTCTTGTAGTACAAGACTTCGGTGCTTTCCACACATTTAGACCATTAGTTACAGAAACAGGGGCAAAAGGTGGAGGAATCTCAGTCAATATTAGCAATAATCATAATTCTATGTTTGCATACAGGATGATTCCCTGGAATTTATCCACTTGCAAATTACCATAGACAATGTCCACTACCATATCCTAGCTACAGGTCACCCTCTATCTCCCTAAAATCTCATAGCTTGTACCTAGACCTGCTGGAGATGCTCACCATTAAACCAAATACCTTATTCATGTTTAACTTTAACTACCCCTCTATAGACTAGGAAACATACACTGTCTCATACTTGCAGGCATAACAATTCCTGGACTTTATTAACACAAATACCCTTGACCAGACACTGTGCAAACCTACCAGAGGTTAAAACATACTGGAACTGGTGCTCACCACTATGTGACAGCACTGCATCCACCCTCCCCCCCCTCCCCAAGTGTAACATCTTTGCTGGTAAGGTCGAACACAAAGTTGTATAGTTCGAAATAAAAATCAACTCGGTAACCCCAGTAAACCCTGTAACAGTTAGGAAATATTCCAAAGTGAACTACACTCTATTATGCAACAGTTTATCATAATTCAATGCCCCTCCCAACTCTGAGTTCACAACAACCTATGAGAACTTGTTCACAGAATGCATGTATAACCACATAAATGGCTGTATAGAGGCTGCTGTACCAACTAAAAGTAAGCCCAAAACAAACTCTAAAAACAAAGCATACTGGTGGAATCCTAATCTTAATAGGGTATATAACAAAAGGAAAAATGTCATGGCTATAATCAAGAAAAGCAACTCCCATAAAGATAGGAGCTCTCTAATTAAACTAAACAGGAAACTAAGAGGACTAATTAAGTCCAGCAAGGCCAATTACGAGGTCAAGATAGCCTCAGAGGCTAAAGTCAACCAAAAAGCCTTCTACAGTTATGTCTGAAACCTCAAAGACAGCATACATCAGTGTGCTTAACTGGTGGTCAGTGGTGCCACCTTCACTGAACAGAGCAATATAACAAATTTGTTGGCTGACAAATTCAGCTCGAACACCACCCCCCTCTCCCCCCACCTTGCTCTGTGAAATACCTACTAGCATAACCCTCAAACTATTAATGGGGAGCAGGTCATGGCAGTGCTCAATAAAGTCAAAAACACAGCCGCAATGGGACATAACAATATCCTGGGATGCCTCCTAAATAGCTGGAAACATGACCTATCAAGAACACTTGAGTCACATTTCAGCTACAGCCTCAAAACAGGCTACTGTACCACAAGGATAGAGGACTGCAAGAGTTATTCCACTTCACAATAAGCAAAGCCATGGAACAAATTATTATGGAAATCATCAGCAAAGACAGAGGCAACCTTCAGACACAGGACGCAATCCAGACTGGCTTTGCCAAGGGAAGATTATGCCTACTAAACCTGGTGGTCTTCTTGGATAAAGCCACAAAAGCAATGGGTGGGACAAAAATGTGTACAGTACCTACCTGGACTTGGCTAAAGTGTTCAGTACAATACCCCAATCAGGAATAGTTGACAAACTCACCAAACTGGGCAAAAACTCCTACATAACTCGCTGGATTGCCAGCTGGCTCACAGACAGAACCCAGATGTCAGGATTGGTGATACCATCTCCACTAAGAGATTGGTCACCAGAGTTGCACCTCAGGGATCCATATTGGGACCACTCCTATTTGGCATCTAATTCTCAAAGGTAAAGGCTAATGTCAAGGGACTTTTGCTGACCAATTTTGCAGATGAATGCAAATTGGGAGCTATCATAAATTATCTCCATGGCACAAACATCTTACAAGATGGTTTAACACAGATAAATGACTGGTGCCAAAGTCACTGACTAAAACTCAGTGCCAAGAAATGCATTATAGTGCCTTTTGGGAAAACTGCCACCTAAGCTAATTACTCCATCAATAAGACACCTTTAAGACCTGACCCAGTAGTCTGGGATCTAAGAACACGTAAACAGTAATATGGCCTTAAAAACAACATGTGGTCAAGTAAGTAAGAAAATCATTCTATGTCACCCAACTTATAAGTAAGGGCATGGCATCCAGGTCCAAGGAGGTCATAGTGCCACTTTATTTGGGCCTTATCAAACCCATCATTGAGTATAATGCCCCTTTCTACATGTACCTGACCAGACATATGCAACTGTTAGAATGCTCACAAAAGTTTCTTACCAGGAGAATCCAGGGTATAAACACATTATCCTATATGGATTGCCGTACAGCTTTATTTCCATACTTTGTCTTCTACAAGTTACTGAGAAGTGATTTATGCCTGACAAACAAGGTATCCTTCCATCCAGCTCTGATGGACCTTTTGCACACACGCAAAATGAAAAGCATTAGAACCACTAGATCTAAGGATTAAAATTTTGTTTGTGACATAATTAAGACACGTTGCTGTGACAAATAAGTGTCTCAGAGGATCCCATGCTCTAGAACGGGTTCCCCTTCTATGTGAAGCAGAGTCTGCCTCTAACCCTATTTAGACATATCCCAGACCAATGAATAGGAAATTGTAAATTCACCCCTGCCCTCCATGTTTCTGATAAATAGAGTCAAACAGTAATGCCCAAACTAACATACGCTCCCCTCCCAATTGAACCTATAGTAACCTCCTAACTAACATACTCCTTCTTAATAAATGCCCATGGTATATAGGGGCACAAATGGGTTGGATTGCACGTCTAGGCTTATAAAGGCTCCAGTGGTCATTAGACTAGTATACAACTATGAACCTATGAAATAAGCAATTCACTGATAACCCAAGAAGGATTTTATAGAGAACTGAGGAACAAAGCAAAAGGCACAGAAACACCACCAAAAAAAAAAAGAAGAAGAAGAAATAGGCACATTTTGGAGATGTATTTATGAAGACCCTGTTGAGCATAACAAATATGTTTGAATGGATTGAAGAATTAAAAGAATCAGCAAAGAGGTCTAATGTAGAGGATAAGAAATTGGATTAACTAATACCCAGACAAATTGAGACAAAATTAAGAAACGCTCCTAAATGGAAAACCCCAGGCCCAGACAGTACCTAACTTCTAACTACAAGCATTAACATATTTACACAGCGATATAGCCTTGCGTAAGAATTGCTTGTATGCACATCCCAAACAGATACCAAACTAGTTAACAACAGGAAAAAAATGATAATCCTGCTTAAGAGTGAACATACAAATCATCTTAAGAACTAGAGACCAATAATGTGTCTTCCATGAATATACAAACTATATAATGAAATTGATGCAGAGTATATAGTGATTTAGAAACAAATACGGCAATAAAACACAAGGGTAACAAAAGAAAACCTTATCAAACAAAGGATTATTTTTGTTAAATAAAGCCATAACGGATTTGTAAAAAGAGGAATCATTTAGAAAAGAAATGTGTTTAAAGATTTCTCATCTACTTTTTGTGGATAACTTAAAACTGTATGGTTCATCTGATGAAACATGGAAAGCATAACTACAAATGATTAAAACATAAGAATTACATTTGGTTTTGATAAATGTACAAAAGCAACATTTAAAACAGGAAAACTGCAGCACCAAGAAAATATCAACCTGGGACAGAAATGTGATATGAAAGAACTTGAGCAAGAGGGAGTGTATAAATATGTGAGAATATATTAAAAATCAATAATAAAACATGAACAAATATGAATAAAGCTCAGTAACGAATACTTTCAAAAATTAAAACTGATATTGAAAACTGCCTTGACAACAAGGAATAAAGTCCAAGCTATAAATCAATTTGATCTTCTTTTGTAACTTACAGTTTTGAGGTGTTCAACTGGTATCAAAAATGTGCTGGGTTGATTGGCCATGAAAAAAAGAAAAATACTTCATGTTTATTAAATGATGCATAAAAAATCAGTGTATACCAAGACTATATATTCTATGCCCTGAAGGAGGTAAGGGTCTCCTCAAAATTGATTAGATGTATAAATCTGCAATTATGGGACTACATACATATCTGCTGATCTCATCAGGTCCAAACATAGTGAAAGTTTTAAAACATGAGGAAAAATCTAAGATGACATCTTTGCTTAGTTTAGCAGAAGGATTTGAATGGGAATGGAAATCAAGCCAGAAGTAGACAAAAATCAGACCGCAACGGAATGTGCTGAAAAAAAAAAAAACAAGAAAGCATCGAAGGAGAAAGGTCAGAGATGATGAGAAGGAAAGAACATTTGAAAAATTATAATTAAAATGGCATGTAGAGAGATCTCCTTGAACAACCTCAAGATGACCAAAATGTGATGCAGGAATAGTTGAGTAGAGGTGTATTGAAACCAAAAAATGAAAGGTTAATAATGGGGGCCCAGGACAATGGACTACATACACGGTTTACAAAATCCTTTAAAAAGGTGGGAGAAACAGATAAATGCAGGTTCTGTAAAAATGGGCTGAAAACAGTCAAACAGTTCCTACTCTTCTCAGGGTCATGGCATTTGGTGGGTGCATTTATTCAACATGTCCCTTTGCTGGGTGAATCTCAAGCCTCTGATGTCTAAAAAGCATATCCCTACCAAAGGTACCTACAGTTGTCAATTCATGAGTCAAGAACACCAAAATATCTGTCTTTTCTGTTGAGGGTCTAGATGCAGTGATGGTTTTAGAAAGTGACAACTGTCAACACGCTAACAATGAGGCCAATCAACACAGAAAACAGAACATTTAGGTCTTCAACTCCACTAACTACATAGCAGCAGCAGGGGAGACTGGTGTAGGGACCAGCTGAAAGGCTCATCTTAAGATCCCAGGCAGGGGCCAAAAAGGCATATTTTTGATTAAGCTATGAATACCCTCATGGCCAGAGAAAGCAGCAGGGATGCTAAAGTTGTTAAAGTGTGCCAAATGGAGTTTTCTACTAAGCTCTAACCCCCACAAAAGAAGTGTTACCACAATGGTGGTGAAGTATCTTTCTTTTGTTCACTCATCTACACTGCAGCTCTGGTTCTCTGCACCAATATTATCTGTGCTTCAACCATGTGCCTCATACCATCTCACATGGAAAAGGCAAACAGGCAAGCACTGTTTTATTTCTATTCCGTTGCCTCATTGTGACCATCTTTAGCACTACAACAAGTAACTGAAGCTAGGTCATTTTTATCACAGTTCCAACCCTTTTTGGCCCCTGCCTGGAACTGTAAGATGAGCCCTTCAGTTGGTCGCTGCACAAGTCTCTCTGCTGCTGCTATGCAGTTGGTGGAGTTGAAGACCGAAATTAGAAGTTATGTACCTACCATAACGTTCCATGTTAGTTGTCCTCTCTCGCCTTCCTTCTTGCTGGATGGGTTCGGAGCCGATCCTCGGCTCTGAATCGGCACTTGCTAAGCTCGAGAGTCACTTTTACCAGCTTGAGGCAGCCCCATATCCCATGATGCAAGGCGGTAATTACCCAGATCTCATTTGGTATCTAGAGGAAAAACTGCCTACCAAAAAAAAACTTTCCACTAAGGAAAGAGGAAGAACTAACCTAAAAGGCTGTAAAGGGAAACCAGGTAATTAAGGCCAACTAAATGGTGTCCAAGGAAGAAGAATCTTCCAGAGAAAGAGGAAATCAAGGTCTGTCCAGGCAAGGGGGACAGGAGGGAGGGACGCAAGAAAGAAGGCGAGAGAAGACAACTAACTTGGAACGTTATGGTAGGTACATAACTTCTAAATGTTAAGTTGTTAATCTCGCCTTCATTCTTGCTGGATGGGACCGCGTCCCTAGCACCTCTATCCTGGGTGGCTCAATGGAACAGACTCTTGAGAACTGTGGAACCAAAGCTTGCCCTATCCCTGGAGGCCAAATCCAATTTGTAATAAGAAACAAAGGTATGAGGAGTGGCCCAAGTGGCTGCTGCACAAATAGTATCTAAGGGCAGCCTAGCCTGAAAAGCTGTAGAAGTGGCTAGGCCTCTTGTGGAATGTGCTTTAGGTTTTGAGCTGAGTTGTTTGCCCCTAAGTTGATAAATGTCAGAAATGGTGGAAGATAGCCATCTGGATAAGGTCACTTTAGAAACAGGGAGATCTTTTTTATTTTCAGCATAAGAAAGGAAGAGTTGATCAGATTTCCTAAATTGCTTCGTTCTGTCCAAGTAATATCTAAGTTGGCGGTGAACATCAAGGTAATGCAATTTTTGTTCCGCCCTGTTAGAATAATTTGGAAAAAATACAGGAAGATCAATGGATTGGTTTAAATTTGTCTTAGAAGCAACCTTGGGCAAAAAGGATGGAATGGTTCTCAAGGATACCCTGTCCTTGTGGAAGACCAAATAAGGGGGACGAACAGATAGGGCATGGAGTTCCGACACTCTTCTAGCCGAGGTAATAGCGACAAGAAAGAGTGTCTTCCAAGAAAGAAACTTTAATGAACATGAAGCAGCTGGTTCGAAAGGGGGAAGTATCAAGGATGCCAGCACTAAATTTAGGTCCCACTGTGGTGGAGGATCCCTAACAGGGGGCTTTAGAAGGAACACCCCTTTAAGAAAGGCTTTACAAAGCTTGTGGGACATAATGTTGTGGTCTGCAAACCCAACATGAAAGTTGGAGATTGCTGTCAACTGAACTTTGACTGTGGAAGAGGAAGAACCTGAGTGAAAAATTTCCGCTAGAAAATCCAAGACTGACTGAACCGGGGCAGTAAAGGGATCTATGTTCTTATCTTTCGCCCAGAGGGAGAAGCGTTTCCACTTACTAGAGTAAATCCTCCTGGTAGAGGACTTAAGAGAAGCTACTATGATGTCTCTAACGGGGTTAGAGATCATAGGAAGCCTGGCTAAGGAAGGAAGTGGAGCAACCAAGCTGTGAGGTTGAGGGAAGGAACGGACCGGTTCAGTTGACCCGACTGGTGGGTCAGAAGATCTGGCACTGGGTCCAGATGCCAAGGCTGCACCAAGAGATGGCGATGAAGGAACGGAAACCAAATTTGTCGAGGCCAGTAAGGGGCAATGAGAATCATTTTGGCTCTCAAAACATACGCTTTCTGGAGTACCTGTGGAATCAATGGAAAGGGGGGAAAAGCATAAAGAAGTCCCTGGGGCCAATCTTGGGTAAGAGCGTCTCTGGGGGGATGGCCCGGAAGTGGGAAGAGAGAAAAGAAGTCTGGGCATTTGCTTTTTAGAGGAGTAGCAAAAAGATCGCAGCATGGGCGGCCCCACTTCTGAAAAATCTCTTCCACTATGGATTGCTTGAGAGACCACTCGTGAGGCATGAGTATAGCTCTGCTCAATCTGTCCGCTATTATATTGGTTTTCCCAGAGATATGCGTTGCTACCAGAAACCGATGAGAGGAGATCGCCCATTGCCAAAGTCTGAGAGCCTCTCGACACAAGGGATAGGACTTGGTTCCGCCCTGCTTGTTGATGTACCACACCACGGACATGTTGTCCGTGTGAACTGCAATAGTTCCTAAGGGAAGAAAGTCATTGAGGGCTTGCAACGTTAAAAGCACTGCTCTCATCTCTAGGACATTTATGTGCAGGTGGTATTCGAACGGTTGCCACGTGCCATGAACCATCCTGCCCTGATAATGCCCCCCCCATCCGATCAGGGAGGCATCCGAAGTGACCGTGGCTATCGGGGCCGGGGGAACAAATGGTCTGCCCTGATGGACTAGAGGAGAGGAAATCCACCAGGATAGATGGTTCTTGCAGGTCTGTGTCACTAGGATCTTGTGACACATGGGAAGCTGCTGGAAGGACCATTGTGTGAACAACATCCATTGTAGAAGACGCATGCAAAAACGGGCCAGAGGAAGGAGTGTGATGGCAGCAGCCATGAGGCCCAACACTTTCAAAACCAGCCTGGCTTGTACCTTTTTGCTGGCAAGGATGATCCGAATGTGGTTTTGGATATCTAGGATTCTCTGACTTGTTAGGTTTGCTGACATCTGAGTAGTGTCTAGATTTGCGCCTATAAAGGTAATAGATTGGCGATAAAGAGGACTTTTCGAAGTTTACCGAAATTCCCAATTGACTGCAGAGACGTAGGGTGTAGTTTCTGGCTCGGATGAGTTGATGCCTGGTGGTGGCTGAGAGGAGCCAGTCGTCGAGATACGGAAACACCTGGAATCCTAGTCGTCTCAGGTGAGCCGTGACCACTGCCATGCATTTGGTGAACACTCTGGGGGCTGTAGTGAGACCAAAGGGCAGGGCTCTGAATTGAAAATGACTGGTCCCCAGCCGAAAGCGGAGAAACCTTCTGGAGCATCTGTGGATTTTTATGTGATAGTACGCAGAGGGCCAGTTCCCCCTCTGTTTCAGGAGCTCAAGGATGGCTGAAAAGGAGACATCCTCAGAGGGGGATCTTGGGGACCCCTCCGACTCATCTAAATCAGTATCCGAGGTTGTAGACTCAGTGGAGTCTAAATGCTTCCTCTTGCAAGTCCTCTTACGCGGGGGTTCACCTGAAGGATCAGGAGAAACCTCAGAAGAGGAAGTTCTTCCCAATGGGGAGACCTGGGGTGAAGGATCTCTGGGTCCGGGAGCAAGAGAACGGGAAGAGGCATCTACAGGCACCGTAGAGGGAGGAGCTAAAGGAACAGACTGCTGGCTAAGCTCTGGGGCTAGCACACTCCTCATCACCTCGAAGGCTCCCCTCCCAGGGAAGGCTGAGAGATCCCGCTCAGAAGAAACAGGGATTCCCGGTCCAACCGAAAGGGAAGGCTCCGAAGCAGATGTCGGGGCCGAGCTCACCAAGGCCGGAAGCCCCGAGAGGGAGAACGGGGTCGGACAAGGGTCTGATGCCACTCGCCCCCTCGGAACCGACCAGGGAAGCCCGACGCCCGGATCCCTCCAAGGAAGGTCTCAAGGAGGAGATAGGAGTCGAAGACGACGGAGCCGAAAGGTGTGGCATCGGCTCCGAAGCAGCAACAGTCACGGTACCGATAATCTCCGTCTCCGAGCTCTGTAGGAGAGTCGAAGGAGGAATTTCAGGGGGATGTAGAATAGCTGACATCTGATGAGACGGGCTATGGAGCATCTGGGCTAGTGCCTGTGACTTTAATAGCCTACTTACCACTCTCTCTCTAAATCATGGTCTGAAAGCCTGGAAGACCTCGATGATCGGCTCCGAAGGCTCCGCTCCGAAAGCAAGGGAGAGGCTGGAGCCGAGTGAATAGATTCCAAAGAATGAGATCTAGACCTCTTTTTGGACGGAGCCATCGGAGCCGAAGAACGTTCGGCTACAGGCGGAGCCGACAACTTGTCGGCTCCGAGAGGAGACAAAGATATCTCAGCTCCAGCTGGAGCCGAGACCTGCTTCGATGCAGGGGTGTCGGAGCCGACACCGGTGCCAAAGCCAAGGTATCGGTGCCGATGATGATCGCCGCCGACATAGGGGCCTCCAACAAGGAAGGATCGACTCCGGCGGAGTCGGAACCAAGACCACAGACTTGGACACCGAAGCCTGGGTCTTGGAAGGTTTAGAGGACTTCCCGGAGCCGAGTTTAGCCAGGGAGCTCTCTGGTTTAAGTAGACCCCTAAGGATCAACTTATTTCTACGTTCCTGCCGGACTCTCTGGCTAAAAGAATGACATATAGCACAGGAGTCCTGCAGGTGTAGGGGTCCCAGGCAATAAATACAAGAAGTGTGACCGTCTGTCAGAGACATCTTCTGACAGCATGAGTCACACTTCTTGAAACCTGAGACCCTGGTATCCTTAGACATATCTTGGTGTTTAAACACTCACACACACCAATCAGTCCAACCAAGATACTAACACTAAAAAATATTAAACACAGCTAACAAATTAGTTATTAATTATAGAGACACAACACACACACACACACACACACACCTGAGGGAAATCCTGACAGGAACTGTGAGGGTGGGAAAGGCCTAAGGCCCGAAAAAAATTAACTAAGGGAACTAGTGAAAGAGGGGTATGGAGCTAAGTGAATACACTGAAGTTGTAGAAAGAAGACTAAAAGGACCAAAAATTAGGTTTTTAAAGTCTTAAACCTGACCAAAAGCTAGAAAAAATATCACTTACCAGGAGCTGGTAAAAAGGATGACCTCATTAGCGAAGCGGCAAACGAGATCTGGGTAATTACCGCCTTGCATCATGGGATATGGGGCTGCCTCGAGCTGGTAAAAGTGACTCTCGAGCTTAGCAAGTGCCGAGCCGAGGATGGGCTCCGAACCCATCCAGCAAGAATGAAGGCGAGATTGACAACTTAACATGTTTCTGTTTTGTCAGCCAGTGGTCCTCAGGGTTGAGGTGTTGGCAACTGGCACTTTTTAAAACCATCAATTTGTCTAGACCATCAGCAGAAAAGAAAGAACTTATGGTGGTCTTGACTTATAAACTGACAGATGCAGGTCCATTTGGTAGGGTTCTGCTTTTTAGACATCAAATGGTAGAACTATCTAAGGAAGAATATTAGGAGGGGATACAAAGTGCATGCACATCTAGGTAGAAGTGGGGATTCTAAGGATGTGTACAGTACTTAATCGTAAGAGGAATATGCATGGTCTGAACATTAGAAGAATAAAATATTAAACAAAAAACAAAAGAAAGGGCATAATTAGGAAATACTTGAGTGTTCAGCCTCTGCAGAGGGCAACTCAAACTGAAATCTAAAATTTTTTTATACAGATAGAGTCACAGCCCTCTATAAGTTACAAATATGAACTATCGTCTGCCATGGCAGAAACAAAGCATCCGACTTTGATATCACCATTTTCTCCTGGCTTATTTATTCTCTTCCTTGCTTGATTAGCAAGCCTCCTCTTCCATTCCTCCTATAGGCCTATTCATGCCCCAGAGGTGAGAGCCATTCAATTCAGCTATTCTTCTCAGGATGAAAGCTGAGCAATTGAAAGTTATGCTGGCATCTGTGTAAATATTTTTTTTCTGTTTTTAGCGTCTGACACAATAGCACCCACCCAGTAAACCGCCTCAGAGTTTGATGTGCATTGCACATCAGCAAGTGTGACTAGTTCACCTGTGCAAGCCCACGCCAGGACTGCTCTGCTTTCCTCAAATCTAATATTCTTGTGTGGTCTTTGGCCCCCACTGGAGATTCTATCAACAAATGCCTCAGATATGCACTCCTATCTCCTTCTCCTGAAGAGGGGCAAGCCAGCTAACCCATAGGGTTACTCCTTCCTTTCACTCTGCCAGCTCCAACAAGTGATGAGCCACTAAATGAACTCAAGTTGTCTGGATATTCATAGTCAGCACTTTATCCCTCTGTTAAAA
This sequence comes from Protopterus annectens, assembly GCF_019279795.1. Taxonomy (NCBI): domain Eukaryota; kingdom Metazoa; phylum Chordata; order Ceratodontiformes; family Protopteridae; genus Protopterus; species Protopterus annectens. The sequence goes on from NC_056725.1 coordinate 614,981,499, forward strand.
TGGAATTGGTTAGCTTTGATATTAATATTTCAAGATAAGAACAGACTCAATGATTTTGAAATCCAGTCAGGGGGAACTAAATGTTTTTGTGGTTGTTCTTTTACTCATGGATCAGGGTAGGGAGTAAGGTACAAGCTTATATCTCTATACAGACCTTCCACAATAAAGAATATGGATTCCAACAAAAATAGTGCTTTCACTTGATGTGTGGGAAATTATCTACTACAAAAAAGTACACTATGGCATGATTCACACCTAAGTGCCACCAGCAGTGAACCAAAAAGCTGACAGTAACACGAGGCTGCAAGTTACTTTCTCCCACATTGTGTTTCCTGTCCTTGAGAACATAGGAGGTCACCTCTACTGCACCCCAGATGATCTAGGTTCAACTAACAGCACTGGTATTGGAGGGATCAGAAGAGGGAAAGCGGACGTGAATGGTTGATTCCTGCTTGCCTATCATGGGTGGGGAAAGTCTGCCTATGCTCTCTGCAAAAGCAATATTAACAGCCAGATGAGCTCTGGGTTGTATGGAGTACAAGGCTTGGTCGAGAATTGACACGTGAAGCAGCAAGCATTTATCTCTTACAGGCAGCAACTGTGGAGCTTGTAAGGCTGTCATGGGGTGAGAGAGGGTACAGCACTCTCCCCATCAGCAGTATGATGGCACTCTCCTCATCAGCAGTATGATGTTGTATCAGCATCTTCTATCTCCTCTTCACCCCCAGATATGGGTCTGGATGAACCAGAGGGAGGCTAAAGTGGGTCCTTTAGACACCCGATGAATGAGCAGAGGAGCTAGTGGCAGGTGATGCTCAGTTGTGAGGAGTGGGAGAAAAAGGAAAAAAAAAAAACAATATGGAAGGTTCAGCAGCTAGTTATACCCACAGCCCCCAAACCTCAGGTAGAGACAGTGGGGCATTGAACATGGTGATGATGTCAAAAGTCTACAGGATTTACTTTGGGGGCAGACATCTCAACATACTTATCTCATGGTGGTAGTGGGACAGAATAAACAGTGTATGGAGGAGTTGTAGAAGAGACAAAAAAATATAGGTACAAGCAAACTATACTGAGATTTTGAAAGAAAGTCATAATAACAACATAACATGAAGATGGTAATATAGAAACAATGAAGCTCGACACTGCTATGACTATGCATCTTAAAAAGTTAACAGATACATGACTATACAAACATATTTGAGTCACAACAGAAGTTGCTTTATACCTCTGTTCAGGAGTGCAGTCTGGTTTCCTTTCTGTTGAAACCTGAAATTTAAAAATGAATTTCAGAAATGTATTACAAAGCTGTATAAGATTCTATGTTATAAATGTTATCAAAATGTGTACACATTCATGTGTTATAATCCTAAATATTACATTATCTAAACCTTTCAACAATAAATGCTCACAATTATTAAGAGGCACCATGTTTTTAAACACTGAAATAAAAGACAACATATCCAAAGTTTCTGCTCTGATACTTAAAGGTCATTCATTCATTTATTTGTTTATTTATTTAAAAACTGTTTTCTGGTTCTTCTTCCTGAATTGTTCTCTTGTTAATATTCCAGTATTACCATTATCACCAAATCGCTCAGATCATGGCTGAAAATGGTCCCTGGATCATTCCACCTATCCAATAAAAAAAGTTTACCAAATAAATACATTCAGTGCCAGGCAACCATTTATTTACCAGCACTGTTCATTCCCTCTAGGGATAAGACAGATTAATAGACTCTGAAGATGTCACATTGAATGTATGGAGCTCTCTTATAACACCTAAAGTACAGTTTTGTATCTACCATAAATGTAGATGTTCGAGTGTACACCCTGCTGCAGTCATCACACTTGGGTTATCCTGTCGTCAGGCGGTCCTGCAGTTGGCCGGAATTCCAAAGTCTTGGTCCTGCGTCGGTTGCTGTCGCTTCTTCCCTGACGTCAGTGCGCCAGGGGTATATATAATGCATCTGATGCCATTTTCTTCAGTTTTTCTTGCCCCAGATGTCAGGTGCCCCCAAAAAGGTGGTCAGTAATTAGTGCCAAATTAAGTAATTTTTGCAGAAACACAAAATCCCTCCAGCTATAAGCAAATACATCAGGAAGGTATTGTAGAGATTTAGCCAGTTAGATCAGAGGGGATGGAGGGAGGGTAACCTGGACTGCAGCAGGGTGTACACTCGAACATCTACATTTATGGTAGGTACAAAACTGTACTATGTTCATCGTGTTACCCTGCTGCAGTCATCACACTTGGGTAGAATCCCAAAGCTAAGGATGGGTGGAGGAGTTATAGAGGGTTAGAGGAGGCTAGAAGGCCCTGCAGAACTGCAGTGGTGAAGCCAGCCCTAGTCTTAGAGTAAAGTGGTAAGTGATAGTGTTTGCTAAAGGTGTGTACTGAACTCCAAGTTGCAGCTTCCAAAATCTCCTTGGTTGGAACCCCCCTGAGGAAGGCTGTAGATGTAGCTGTTGCCCTGGTAGAGTGGGGCCTAATGGTAGCAAGAACTGGTTTTCCATGATGGGTATAGCAAAAATGAATGCAATGTCCTATCCATTTGGAAATGGTTTGTTTTGATATAGCCTTCCCTTGTGAAGCTGTAGCATAGGATACAAAAAGCTGGTCAGATTTTCTGAAAGCCTTAGTTTTATACAAGTAGTAATGAAGTTGCCTGTGAATGTCCAAGGAATGCAGGAGTCTTTCTCCATTGTTCTGTGGATTTGGGAAGAAGGTGGGTAAGTGGATGGTTTGATTTAAAGCCACACTGGAAACCACCTTAGGCATGAAGAAAGGATTAGTTCGTAGAGAAACTCTGTCTTGATGGAAAATGAGGAAAGGTTCCACTGCCATTAGTGTGCCTGCAGCTCTGAGACTCTTCTAGCTGAAGTTATTGCTAGCAGCAGAGCAGTCTTCCATGATAGGAACTGTAGATCTGCAGAGAAAGCTGGTTCAAAGGGAGGTAGCGTAAGTTTTTCCAGAACAAAATTGAGGTCCCATGTTGGTGTAGGTGCTCTCCTGGGGGGGGGGGGCTAATATTTTTTGCCCCTCTGAGGAACTGCCTTAGAAGTGGATGCGAAAATAAGGGTGGATCCGTGTTGTAGTGGGTTGAAATAGCTGATGCATGGATTTTAATGGAAGAAAAAGAAAGTCCTTTGTGCAACATCTCAGTGAAATACTGTAGAATGTGAGGCATGTGAGTCTGAAGTGTGCTTTGGCCTTTATCTTGGTTCCAGGCACAAAACCTTTTCCATTTGTCCGAATAGGCCTTCCTGGTGCTGGGCCTCCCAGCTTCCAGAACAACATCCATCCATAACTGCTTGGGAAAGAGGAGCTGGCTGGATGCTTAGGTGATTTGCCATGCAGCCAGATTTAAGGTTTTGAGCTGACTGTGAAGAATCTGATTGTTTTGCTGTGTGAGCAAATGGGTAATTTGTGGTAAAATCCAAGGTGGGCCCTGGGCCATATTCCTCAATAGTGGGTATCAGTGCTGGCGTGGCCAGTCTGGGGCTATGAGTATCAGTCGTGGTCTCTCCTTTCTGACTTTCAGAAGCACTTTTGTGAGGAGAGGCAATGGAGGGAAGGCATATACTGTCAGGTTTTTCCAAATTAATGAGAGTGCGTCCACTTTCCAAGCTTGATGGTGAAGTGTCCTTATACAAAATTTTGTTAGTTGAAAGTTTTGAGAACTGGCAAACAGGTATATTTCTGGAAGGCCCCATTTTTGAGTTATCATTGCAAATACTTGTGGATCCAGTTTCCACTCGTGGGGATCCATGATATTTCTGCTGAGGTCGTCTGCCAATGTGTTCTTTTTCCTGGTAGGAATTGAGCTTGTAACTGAACTTGGTAAGCCAGAGCTGTGTTCCACAAGGTCATTGCTTGCCTGCATAGAGGGTAGGAGTGTGTACCCCCTTGTTTGTTTATGTACCACATTACTGTGGTGTTGTCCGTCCTTATTGTAAGTTTTCCTGGATGTAATAGATTCTTGAAGGCTGTCAGAGCATTCTGTACAGCTAGCATCTCTTTTTGATTGATGTGCAGATTCCTTTGATCTGCAGTCCATACGCCTTGAACGCACTGTCCTGCCATGTGTGCCCCCCCAGGCGTAGTCCTATGCATCTGTTGTCATAGTTTGCATGGCTGGGGGCAAGGTGAAAGGCTGACCCTTGTTGAGGTGACATGCCTGTGACCACCATAGAAACTCCTGCTGTAGGCAGGGAATGAGAGATATCATTGTGTCCAAGCTGTGGCTGTGTTAAGACCATACGCTTTTTAGGTACCACTGTAATTTCCTCATATGCAGCTTTGCAAATGGTAGTAGTATGCAAGATGCCATGAAGCCCAAGGCCTGCAAAATTTTTCTTGCATGTAGTTGGGTCTTTGTTGCCATTGTTTTGAAATATTGAGTCAGTTGTAGTTGTTTGTCTGGCGTCAGATAAGCCTTCTGGGCCGTTGTATTCAAGCTGGCACCCAGGAATGTCATATTCTGTGAGGGTACTAGTTTTGATTTCTTTTCGTTTACTGTGTACCTCAGGCAACTTAGAAGATGTTTTACAAAGGCCAGATGTTGTAAGAGGATGTCCTTGCTTTCTGCTTGGATGAGGCAGTCATCCAGGTATGGGTATATTTGAATTCCTCTTTGTCTGCAGTATGCAATTACTGGTGCCAGGCATTTTGTGAAGACCCTGGGTGCAGTAGATAAGCCAAAGGGCAGTGCAGAGAATTGGTAATGGGTTGAACCTGCAATGAAACGGAGGTATCTTCTGCAACTTTGTCTGATAGGGACATGCAGGTATGCCTCCTTGAGGTCCAACGTTATTAGCCATGCTTTCTTGCCCAACATGGGAAGAAGCTGCTGTAGTGTTAGCATCTTGAATTTGGGTACTTGTAAGAAGGTGTTTAGAATTGAAAGGTCCAGAATTGGTCTCCAGGCATTGTCCTTTCTGGGAACTAGAAAGAGTCTTGAGTAAAATCCTTGGCCTTGCTCTCGAGTAGGTACCAGTTGAATGGCTCATGTCCATGAGAGCTGTAATTTGTTTTTGTGCCTCTGCCCATTGATTTTGTGGCAGGTTTGGCATTCCCATTGGGCGGCACAGTGGTGCAGTGGTTAACATTGTCACCTCACAGCAAGAGGTTCTCCGGTTCGATTCTCGGCTGGGGTGCCTTCTGTGTGGAGTTTGCATGTTCTCCCTGTGTTTGCGTGGGTTTCCTCCGGGTACTCCTGTTTTCTCCCACATTCCAAAGACATGCATCTGGAGCATTTCTCCCTGGGCCTCCGCTGAAAACAGGCTCTGTGGAACCTAGTCGGACATTCCCGGTCAACAAATGTTAAATAAATAAATAAATAAAAATAAAATAAGGTGTGAAAAGGGAATCTGTATCCTCGTGAAATTTTGTCCTTTGTGACAATGTGCCAGTTGTCTGAAAAAAGTGCAAGTTTTCCTCCCAAGGGTGCTGCCAAGAGAGTGTTGCTTGGCCAGATGAGGTGCAAGTCGTTGAGTTTGCCTTCTGCTAGTTTGGGACCTGTTTTCTCCTCCCTTCTGTGTTGCAGTGCCCCATTGGCGAGGTTTGTACTGGGCTTGTGGTTGTCCTCTGCCTCTTGGACGTCTGTATTTACCCCTCTGTGGTCTGTCAGTAGCTGGAAAGGACCAATTTTTTGTTGGCCAACTTCTGCTGAAGCGAGGGGCTGTACCTGTAGGAAATCTGTGACTGTCTGCATAGATTTTGTCTTATCCTCCATTTTCTTTAAGACTTCTTCTGCTTTAACTCCAAAAAGAACATCCTGCTGTAAGGGAGCATCTAGAAGCTTTGCTTTAACATGATCAGGCAGAGTTTGTTCCTTTAACCAAGCATGCCTACGTATAACAGACCCAGTGACAGCTGCTCTGCAGGAAGCCTCCAAAGAATCAAACCCACATTGTAAAGTATGTTTGCCCACCTGTTCAGCTGCATGCAACATATCCTGCATTTCTTTCAATTCAGACTGTTGAGGGTGTGTGCTCATTTTTTGTTTTAACTGAGACATAAGAAATTGCTGATATTTTAGCATGTGAAATTAGCAATTTAGTGCCCTCATAGCTAGAGTGGCCGAGGTGTAAACCTTTTTCCCCCACCTGTCTAGTGCTCTGGAGTCCCTTTCAGAGGGAACAGGATTTTTTGCCATAGAAGCCTTAGCCCCTTTGGGACCCTGGATCAGCAACAGGGCTTTTATAAAGAAATTTGTGGGAATCAGGCACTCTATAGTATCTGTCAGGTTTGGCCGGAGCAGGAGGCAGAGAATCTGGGTTCAAACTGGATTCTAAGTAAACATCATCCACAATGTCTAAAACTGGGGGGGGGTGGCAAGTGGTCTGTTCTGGGGGAGTAAAAGAAACTCTCTGAGCCTTTTCTTTGAGTCAGAGTAGTCCTGACCTTCCCAGTGAAAATGTTCCCTCATAGTGTGTAAAGTTTCCCCAAAGGAGTAGTCTTCAGGAGGAGAAGCTGAGGGAATAGCATCCTCAGCATCAGAATCTTCATAAGGGGAGAAGGAGTAATCTTGGTCCTCAGAGGAGCCTGAGGAAATAGACACTTGTTCAGAGGAGGCATAATCTTCCTCTTGTCTAGGCCTTTTGTCGGGTGGGGGTTGGGAACCCCTGATTAAAGAGATCAAATCTTCAGCCATTTTGAGCATCTGTTTCTTAGGCATGGGGCCTTGAACTGGAGACTGAAGTGCAGTCTTTTTAGGTTTAATAGGAGTCTTAGTGTTAGGATATATTTTTACGAAGGTGTTTCTGCAGCACCGACATCTTTTTTAGCAGTGTCGTTGGTAGGGACTAAACAAAATGTTGGCCTAGTACTTTCCGCCAAAAGTTCTGAAGCGATCTCGGGTTCCAGATCTGCGGTAGTCAGGGGCTGCATCGGAGCCTCACTGAAGACCGGTGAACCTGAGACCGGACCAGTCGAGGCCTCGGAGTCTGGCTTGGGTCTAGGCTGCCTGTCCTTATCCTTGCGTTTTTTGTGCACGCTGGTAGTTGGTTGCTCCGACAGCATAGTGTAGTTAAATTTTCTACTGAAGTAGTGTCGTGTGAAATCAAAGCGTCTTTTTATAGTACGCTTATTAAACCTAGCACAAAAACGACAACCAGTGACGTTGTGGTCTGGGCCTAGGCAAGGTATGCAGTAAGAATGAAAATTCTTATGAGGTATTTGCTTCCCACAAGAAATACAATTGTTAACTTTTTCTGACATCGGTCTGAGGCAAGAAAAGTTTCCCCAATGGGGTACTTAGCTTTACTGAAGACTTCGGATCTGAAATTCGACTTCGAAAATCTCAGGAGTCGGTCGACTGGCACTTGCAAACTGCTTCTGCTTCGGGCACCCCGCGGCAAGAAAGACTGAAGAAAATGGCGTCGGATGCATTATATATACCCCTGGCACACTGACGTCAGAGAAGAAGCGACAGCAACCGACGCTGGACCAAGACTTTGGAATTCCGGCCGACTGCAGGACCGCCTGACGACAGGATAACCCAAGTGTGATGACTGCAGCAGGGTAACACGATGAACATCCTGACATTCCACCTCTTCAAACACCTAACAGGCGGGAATGTAAATAAAGGAAAGCCCTATCACAAGTGCAACTCTAGGCATTCCAACTCATCTGCCTACTTAATGCAATCCCCTCGAATTCCACTAGAAGACTATTATGTAATGCAAAACCCATCTCTCCAAGACAGAAAAGTACAGTTGTGTACACTTACCATAAATGTAAATGTTCGAGTGTATTCACTGTTGCAGTCATTACATTTGGGTAATCTGCTGGCCGGTTGCCCTCAGTCGGCCTGATTAACAAAGTCTTGGGTCCTGCGTCGGTTGCTGTCCCTTCTTCCATGACGTCAGGTCATCAGGGGTATAAAACATGCAGCCGACGCCATTTTCATCATTTTTTCTTGCCCCAGATGTCAGGTGCCCCCCCAAATGGGGAGCAATATATATATATATATATATATATATATATATATATATATATATATATATACATGTAATTTAGAATACAAAAAATAAATCTCCAAATAAAAGCAAATACACCAAAAAGGCTAAATAGGGGGCTGGAGGGTGGGTAACCAGGACTGCAATAGTGAATACACTCGAACATCTACATTTATGGTACGTGTACACAACTGTACTATGTTCATCGTGTTTCACTGTTGCAGTCATTACATTTGGGTAGAATCCCAAAGCTATGGTTGGGAGGATGGAATTATACAGCCTTAGGAGCAGCTATAAGGCCCTTCAGGACAGCAGTGGCAAAGCCTGTTCTGGTAAATGGTAATGTTTGGTGAACGTATGAACTGAGCTCCAGGTAGCAGCTTCTAGAATGTTTCTGGTAGGAACCCCTCTGAGAAAAGCTGCAGAAGTAGATGCAGCCCTGGTGGAATAGGATCTGATCCCCTTAGGGACAGGTTTACCATGGTGCATGTAGCAGAAATTAATACAATGGCTTATCCAATTGAAATAGTCTGCTTTGAAATGGCCCTTCCCTCTGCCCCTGCAGCAAATGCCACCAGTAATTGTTCAGATTTTCTTAAAGATTTTGTCCTGTTTAAGTAGAATCTTAGTTGTCTGTGCACATCCAATGAATGCAGAATCCGCTCGCCCTTGTTCTGTGGATTTGGGAAAAAGGTTGGCAGATGAATGGTCTGATTAAGAGCCACATTAGATGCCACTTTAGGCATAAAGGATGGATTGGTCCTGAGAGCCACCCTGTCCGGGTAAAAGATAATAAAAGGCTCCACTGCCATGAGAGCCTGTAGTTCTGAAATCCTTCTAACTGAAGTGACTGCTAAAAGAAATGCTGTATTCCAAGAGATAAATTTTATGTCTGCAGTAGCAGCTGGTTCAAAAGGAGGTAGGTTGAGTTTTTCCAACACAAAATTGAGGTCCCATGCAGGAGTTGGTGCTCTCCTGGGAGGTCTCAAATTCTTGGCCCCTCTGAGGTACTGCTTTAGCAGGGGATGAGAAAAGAGGGGAGGTTCTGTGTTGTAATGAGCTGAAATGGCAGAGGCATGGATTTTTATGGAAGAAAAGGATAGGCCCTTGTGAAGCATCTCAGTTAAATATTGCAAAATCTGAGGAACATTGGGCATTGCTGTGTTTATTCCTTGTGCTTGGTTCCAGGCACAGAATCTCTTCCATTTATCAGCATAAGATTTTCTAGTACTAGGCCTTCTAGCCTCCAAAATGACATCCATCACAGGTTTGCTGAGAGATGTAACTGGTGAAATTAGTTGATTAACCATGCTGCAAGATTCAGAGTTTGGAGCTGAGTGTGCAGAATTTGATAGTTCTGCTGAGACAGTAGATAAGGTGTTTGAGGCAGGTACCACGGAGAGAGGTGTAACATACTGCGTAGGAGCAGGTACCAGTGTTGGCGAGGCCAGTCTGGAGCAATCAGAATAATTTTGGGTTTGTCCAGTTGGACTTTTAGAACTTTGGAGAGCAGAGGCAGAGGGGGAAAGGCATAGACTGATAGGTTTTTCCAGCTGAATGATGGAGCACCCAACTTTCCAAGCTTTTTTATGATGAATTCTTGTGCAGAATTTGTCCAACTGATAGTTTTGGGGTGAGGCAAAATGATCTATCTCTGGGCTCCCCCATTTGCTTGTCAACATGCTGAAGATTTGTGGATCCAGTTTCCATTCGTGTGGGTCCATAACATTTCTGCTTAGTTCGTCTGCCAGAGTATTTTCCTTTCCTGGCAGGAATTGAGCTTGTAGATGTATTTAAGTCAATGATGTGTTCCACAAAGCCATGGCGAGTCTGCAAAGGGGGTAGGAATGGGTACCCCCCTGCTTGTTTATGCACCACATGACTGTGGTGTTGTCCATCTTTATCAGTAGTTGCCCTGGATAAAGATAGTCCTTGAGCATCTCTTTCTGGTTGATATGCAGGTGCATTTGATTTGGGCTCCATTTGCCCTGAATGCATCTCCCTGCCAGATGCGCCCCCACCCCCAAAGCATAATCTGATGCGTCTGTAGTCAGGGTTTGGGTGGCAGGGAGTGGAATGAATGACAGTCCCTTGTTTTGGTGACAGGCCTTTGCCCACCATAGGAACTCTTGCTGCAGGCAGGGAATGATATGAATCATTGTTTCCAGGCTGTGGCAATACTGACTCCATAAGCTTTTTTAGGTACCATTGAAGTTTCCTCATATGCAGTCTTGCATATGGAATTAGTAGAATGCAGGAAGCCATGAACCCCAAGGCCTGCAGGATTTGTCTTGCAGATAGCAGGGTTTTTGTGGCCACTTGTTTGAAGTAAGTCATCAATTGAATTTGTTTTTCTAGCATGAGGCAAGTCATCTGGGCAGTTGTATTCAAGCTTGCACCCAGGAATGTAATTATTTGAGAGGGTACCAGTTGTGATTTCTTTTCATTTATGGTGTTCCCTAGGCAAGTTAGAAGCCTTTTTACAAACGCCAGATGCTGTAGAAGTGTGTCCTTGTTTTCTGCCTGAATTAGGCAATCGTCCAGGTAAGGATAAATTTGAATGTTTCTTTGTCTGCAAAAAGCAATTACTGGTGCCAGGCACTTTGTAAAGACCCTGGGCACAGTAGATAAGCCAAAGGACAGTGCAGAGAACTGGTAATGCAAATAGCCTGCTTTGAAGCGGAGGTATCTTCTGCAAGATTCCCTGATTGGGATATGCAGGTAAGCCTCTTTTAAGTCTAGAGTTACCAACCAGGCATCCTTGAGTAGCATAGGCAGTAACTGTTGTAGAGTCAGCATCTTGAAATTTGGAATGTCCACAAATGTATTTAGAATGGATAAGTCCAGAACTGGACGCCATGATTTGTCTTTTCTGGGTACCAGGAAAAATCTTGAATAAAAACCTTGTCCCTTTTCCTTTTCTGGTACTGGTTGAATAGCCCCCATATTCATGAGGGATATAACTTGTTTCTGGGCCTCTGCCCACTGATTTGGAGGCAGATCTGGCTATCTATTTGGGATCGGCAACGTCTGGAAATGAAATCTGTATCCCTGGGATACTATATTTAAAACCCACTTGTCCTGGGTAATTAGATGCCAATTTTGTGCATGAAGTGCCAGTTTTCCCCCCAAAGGGGCTGCCAAAAGGTAAGTGCTTGGAGATGGCAGAGGAAAGTCATTGAGACTGTTTACTGTAGGGAGGTGCCTTGTTACTTCCAGATTTGGAGGTGGAGGCACCCCATTATTTTGTTCTGTAAGTTCCTTGTGACTGAAACCTGGAACCTTTGGAGTGTCTGGATTTGACCTGAGCGGCTCTGCTGGGAAATGGAAAGGACCAATTCTTAGTAGGCCAGTGCCTACTGAACCTGGGTGGCTGCACTTGTAGGAAATCTTTTACAGTTTGCATAGATTTAGCTTCTGCCTTATTACCAAATAGACTGTCCTGTTGTAAAGGAGCATCCAACAATTTTGCTTTAACATGATCAGGCAGATTTTGCTCCTCGAGCCAAGCATGCCTTCTAATCACAGATCCAGTTACGGCAGCCCTACAAGAGGCTTCCAAGGAATCAAAACCACATTGCAAAGTATGCTTTCCAACTTGTTCAGCTGAATGCAATAAATCCTGTAACTCTTTATTTTCCACACAGTCAGAAATCAACATCATTTTCTGTTTAAGTAGGCCCATGACATGCTGCTGATATTTAAGCATATGAAATTGACAGTTTAAAGCCCTGATTGCCAAGGTTGAAGACGTGTAAACCTTCTTACCCCATCTATCCAGCGCCCTGGAGTCTCTATCAGAAGGGGTAGTATTTTTTGCAGTAGAGGCCTTAACGCCCTTGGGACCGTAAGAAATGGTTTCAGGGTCAGCAGTAGGGTTTTTAAAAAGGAATTTGTGGGAGTCAGGAACCCTGTAATATCTGTCTGGCTTACTAGGAGCCGGAGGCAGGGAATCAGGAGCCATGCTGGATTCTGAGAAAACATCATCAACAATGTCTAGAACAGGAGGCATAGCCAAAGGCCTATGCCGAGAAAGAAGAAGGAAATCCCTAAGCCTCTTTTTAGGTTCTAAAAAATCCTGACTTTCCCAGTGAAAATGTTCCCTTAAGGTATGCAACGTTTCTCCAAAAGAAAAATCCTCAGGAGGAGAAGCAGAAAGGATGGATTCTTCTGCATCAGAGTTCTCATAAGGTGGAATAGATAATTTCTGATCAGAAGAGGAATCAGAAGAAATGGAAACCTGATAACACACCAAACAGCCGATACTTAATCCAGCAGATACTTTTGTGCCTTTTGTATCGTTTGGTTTGTTTGAAATGGAAACCTGATCTGATGATTCATAATCAGTGCCTTGCCTAGGCCTCTTAGCAAGAGGGGGATGAGAACCCCTGATCAAGGTAATTAAATCCTCAGCCATTTTGATCATTTATTTTTTAGGCATAGGGGCCTGTGCACGTGGCCCAAGCGTCATTTTTTTAGACACAGAAGTTGATTCTGGCCTAAGTTTTGAAGATGGTGTCGGTTTAATATACAAATCTTTAGGCCTGAAAACACCCTCAGAAGCCGGTGCCTGCTCAGCGGCTCCGGACCCATCTAAGGTAGAGACATCCGCGGGTTCAATACTTAAAGTGTCTCGTGGCATACTGGACTCTGAATGGGTCTCAGTAGAGGCCTGCGAATCAAAAGTAGCGGACATCAGGGGCTGCGAAAGCACCTCACTGGGTACCGGTGAACCGGCGACTGGCTTAGGAGAAGCTTCGTCGTCGGTTTTGGACCTTGACGGTCTGTCTCTGTCGTTTTCTTTGCATTTTTTGTGTATTCCGGTAGTCGGATTGCTAAATGACGACATTTCTGGATAGTTAAATCTTGAGCCAAAATATTTAGATGCAAAAATATACCGACGCTTAATAGTGCGTTGATTAAATTTAGCACAAAACCAACAGCAAGGCACGTTGTGGTCAGGGCTTAAGCAAGGAACACAGTACAAATGAAAATCCTTATGAGGTATTTGCTTCCCACAAGTAATACAATTATTAACTTTTACTGACATCGGTAAGGAGCAAGAAAAAGTCTCTCCAATGGGGTACTTAGCTTTAGGTTGAAGACTTTGGTTCTGAAACTCGAAAACGAAAATTTCAGGAGTCTGCCGACTGGCACTTGCGAACTGCTTCTGCTCCGGGCACCGCGCGGCAAGAAAGACTGATGAAAATTGTGTTGGCTGCATGTTTTATACCCCTGATGACCTGACATCATGGAAGAAGGGACAGCAACTGACACAGGACCCAAGACTTTGTAATCAGGTCGACTGAGGGCAACCTGCCAGCAGATTACCCAAATGTAATGACTGCAACAGTGAAACACGAAGAACATCTGGCCATCAGTAACAGAAATCCTCTCCTCACCAACCAGCTATCTGTTGCCCTTTCTGGTAACCAGACCTGGGTGAACCGCACTCTAGAACTGAGCTTTCTAAGTGCTCCACTGGACTGGCCGTACGAAAAGCAAGTTGTATCTTGCAGTTAGTGTACCTAACTCATCACAGCTAAATATTACACAACAAATGTAAACAGCACAAAGACGAGAGCTGAAGGACTTAATTTGCCAAAACAGACACTGACTTTACTAATGATCATATATTAAAATGTGTGTACTTTGCAATTTTGATATCTGGACCAGCTTCTTATTGATGATGTCTAAACCTTTACCCTACAAAATGCTCCCTCTTGGAATCTTATGTCCATATTGCTGTATATCTTCCACAATACTTTAATAAAGGAAGATTTGAAAACATCCTAGTACAGATAATTCTGTGTTTTGCCAGATCTCTCTCTGATTGGGTGGCATATGCATTTACTTTGATAATTCTGCTCTTCTGTGTACAACCTTATTTGACACCTACCTTTAAGGTGTAAATACCATCAAGCTTTTTTGAAAAGCTAAGAGCTCTACTGGGCATCAGGATTTTCACTGCACAGTACAATGACAAGCCCAAACATGGATGAAACATTTCTACAACTACCAAAGGCTGACTTGTTGGTTTGAATGTACTGTTAGACTTGCACGTCATTCTCCATATCCCCATTATGACTTGATAAGGACAGATTTGAAATGTCTTTGTACAGAAGTCCTTAATTATGCTCTTCCTATTTATCTTACCTAACAGAATTTCAGATGAAATGTTTTCCCTCAGTGCCTGCCTAAAACTGTAAATATACAGAGGCCAGTTGTTTTAGTGGTTCAAACAAACAATGGTTGGCAGGGTTTAAAGTATGGAATAACAGATTTACTGCACTATATCGTCATTAATAGGAAAAGGCAAACACTAATAATAACTTTCACTACTATAAGACCTCAAAGAAGCAAGACCTGTATAGAATTGTTAAAATAAAAAAGGAAACAGACATCCTGCCTGATGATAAAACATAGCACACAGTGAAAATCAAGAATGGGATTTCATCACATCAAGAAATTATAGGTGTGTGCAGTTATCATCACAACAGAGCAAACAACAATAAATATGCTTGCTAGTGGATTGAGATATTCTGTACATATGTTACATAAGGATATTGCCTGCAGTGACTCACCCCTCACCTGCTACAGCCAAGAAGGACAGTCCCCCCCCCCCCCTCACGCCACTTTGTTTCTGGTGCTTCACTTACATTAAGAGCTCCCACAACACACACCTACTCAAACAGCAGCTCAAGCACATGGCAGTTCTTTAGCTGAGATGAAAAACAAAGGCCAGGAACTATGAGTCAGGATCTACAGCATATAACTAGAATGGCATATGGTACATAGTAATAGTAAGATTACTACAGGATTTCACAACAATAAACTATGAAACAAGTAGCAATAGTAAGTCAGAATCAAGGGCTCCTTTCAGGAATACACAAAAATAATAAAGAAAAACAATGACTCCAGTTACTTTAAAATAAATATATGCAAATAATGACCATTCTCAAATAGGGAGGAGGGTATAAAACTTCACAGTGATAAGCATCTACATTATTTGAGGATCTGTTGCTGAGCTAAATACTCCAGTATTGTTCCTTTCATAAAAGCTGTTTGTGAATGGACAAAGACAATTGCTTATATCTGGATAGAGTACCAAGCAATGTACCTACACAGTCACCAAAAAGAGGGAAAACAGTACTAATAACACATCATACACTACATCACTACATAGGGTGCAAAACTCACCCTTGCTCTGGAATGATAACCCAGTTTATAATGTTTTGTAAATGTGTGTAAAAATACCCAAGTGTCAGCTCCACAGATATTTTGAGTGGAGGTATTCCTAAAAAAAGATGCACTGTTGGCTGCTTCTCCAGCTGAGTGAAGCCCAACCACGACTTTCAAGATTCTGTTACAAAACAATACAGCTGCAAAGCTGTTTGAAAATGTATGTTAAGTGGTTAACCTGCCTTATCTGCCATTCACAAATGAAACAGAACTATAATCTTCTCAATATCCTTTGAGTATAACATCAAGAGATCTGTGGACATCAAATGTTTTAAGAACCCTCGTGCTTATTTTATCCTTCTGGAAAGCAAAAATTAAGCTGAACAGCTTGGTTAACAGAAATAGATGACAACTATCTTTAGTACAAAAAATAAGCTTTCAAAAATATTTTGTCTTTATATAGAAATGAGTAACATTCTTCACACATCAAAACCCTTAACTCTGAAATCTTCCTTGCTCTAACAGAAACCATCAAAAATAACATTTTTCAAGAAAGAAACTTTAAATTAACAGTAGATACTGTTTCAGAAATTGCAGTTTTACAATTTCGGTAACAGTTCAGATCTCAGAAAGGGGAAATGCTTCTTTCAGTATGCCTGAGATACAAATACCAAGAAATTATTTATCTGTAATATGGTAGAGAAAAAGAGATAAACAAATGAAGTTTCAGTGAGGAATATGAAAAGTCACAGATAAAACACTGTAGACAAATACTGCAAAATCTAAGGCACACAAGAAGAAAAAATGTCCCTAACCCTTTCACCAGTACAGGAAAGTGCATCTCTTCCACTTAGCCTAATATGAATTTCAAGTGGATGGCCTTCTGCTTTCCTTTACAACAGGCTGCAGATTTTCTAGCTGTTACTATGACAGACTGTAGAATGGAATGAAAGGCCATGACATGTTTAAGGGTTCATACATACTGAAATGGAGGCATTAAACTCATCTGATTTATTTGTGATTTGTTGACTGAGTGAGTAGTCTTTTTCAGCAGAGGCCCAGGGAGAAAAGCTCCACAAAACTGTAAGGATACAATACAGCAGATAAAGTACAGTAAAACAACATATTAAAGACATAATACATTTGAAGTATAGTACATGACATTTCTAGAAAACCTAATTTTACATAAAAGTAATCAGCAATGAGCCATTTACTGTAATAGGGAAAACCAACACTATATTTTCCAAAATGTAGCTATTAGATTGAGATTTTCTTTTTCTCTCTTTTTGCTTTTAATAAAACTGCTTGAATGGATGGTACTTAAGGAAGATAACACAAAAGAGTTGTTGGCTCAAATCTAGTGCCAGAGCACTCGTGGTTAGAATTTGAGGTGTGGGAAACAGATTGCAAAACACTGGTAACCACAATTGTGCTGGGTTACAGAGATGCAAAGAGATAGTATAGATGTGTGAGTTTACCCACCATAAAAAAGATGCTAGAAAAGTAGGATCTCTACTGAAAGGAAATCATATCACTGAAAATGCTCTAAAGACAAACCAGTCTGCTGGTATGATCTTTTCTAGAAATAATATTTATGTAGATGTGCATGGCTCCAATGTGACACCAGGAAACTGAAATTAAAAGACAACATGCCTCTCACACTCAAGTCTTCTTTATTGGAATCCAGGACGTGGTAAACAGTGCTAAGATACCAACACATGTTCTTGAGGAAGGAAGAAGAAACCTTAAAAGCATATACCAACGTAAATATCCACGGCTATTCTCATGTACATTCCAAAACAACACCTTCAAAAGTTGGAAGAAAGATGCACTTCACTGAGTTCACAGAAAAACTAACAAACAAAACCCATTATCAGGATCATAGCTTCAGAGGTAACAACTAGCTAGATGCCCTTACGGGCCATTTTAAAACCTGGCCAATTTCCCTCTCAAAGGTAAGAATCAGACCCTTGTGTCTGTGAGGTAAATATCTTAATCATTATGCAAAACCCAAGGCCCTACAATTAATTAAATGGCTAGAACTATAACATCACCAACCGAAGACTACTCACAAAATATCTAAACCTGATATATGTTCATCAGTATCCTCTATTACTGAAAATACACTCCAATCAGACACCTCAGATCTCAAACTCATACAAGGTAAACCCCTCCGCAGTTTTTATATCATCATGATGTGGAACTCTGTTACCTCATACCTCAAAAATGAAACAAAGCGATCCACTCTAAGCAATTTAAGAAACTACCTACCATCTAAACAATTTTGCCTTTGAACCTGATACTTCCTTAATACGTCATAATACCCTCTACTACAGATCTATTCCTACCCTCTTTCTTCTTCTGTATTGAATCCCTACCCTCATTTTGATTCCCATGTACTCACAGACCTTCTAGCACAATACACTTTTCGCTTACAATCATGTTATTTCCTCTCTCCACTCCTGTTACCTCACTATTTTTTTCCAATGTAAAATCTTTACAGTAATAATGCATACAAAGCATGTAAAGAATATGCTCACTGTTAACTATGAATATGAAATAATCACCTAGGATGTAAACTTAATTGTTCTTTTTCTTTACTTTGCTTATATTTTGTGATTTGTCAAACTCTAAAGCTTTTTTTCCCAGGATTCCACACAGAATAGACTTTAGTTCAGCCAGACTATCCCAGTCAACAAACAGAAATAAGTATATAAATAAACAAAAAATAAATACACAAATAAATAAATAAATTAAATTAAATCACAACAAAGTAACTCATTTCTAAAGATACCCCTTCTACTCTTCCAGTGGAAATATCTTTAACCTGTCCCTTCAAGTAACAATTTACTGGAAATCCACTTTTCAAGGTATTAATTTTAAAGAAATACACTATATACTCAACTGATGATAATTTATAATGCATAATTGACTCCTACAAAGAAAGCTGCTTCACTTCCAGGCCCTCTTCCACCTTGCCCATCTAGTCTAGTCTAATAAGACTCTAAAAACTGTCATTATGCACATATTTTGGCACTAACTATTTACAAATTATGTCTCAGATCAATACTAGAGTGCATGGGGGGTGGCACAGTGGTACAGCTCTCTGGTTCGATTCTCAGTTGGGGTGCCTTCTATGTGGAGTCTGCATGTTCACCCTGCATTCTTGTGGGTTTCCTCCGGGTGCTCCTATTTCCTCCCATATTTGAAAGACATCCATCTGGAGCATTTCTCCCCGGGCCTCCACTGAAAATGGTCTCTCTCCCAGTCGAACTTTCCCAGTAAACAAATGTTAAATAGATAACTAGAACTAGTAATAGTCATATCAAACAACATAAACTGACTTTGCAACAAGCTAATGAAATCTAGCTGAAATTGATTTAATAAGGATCACTACTTTATTACTGCAAGTATTACTGCTTTGGTAAAATTTTCACTACTACATAATGGACTTCCCTTGGAGAAATAGATTTGAAAAATATTCCTTAATGCATACAAATTTTCTAATAAAGTTAAGAAAAAGTTTAATAAGTGGAAAAGTGCTTGGGAATTTTTGCATCAAATCATCTGTGCTAGCCTTCACTCATTTAGCAGTTGAATAAAGCCCTAGCTATGACCCAGGCAATGTGAATTCAAACATTGGTTTTAGTGCTTGATAGTGCAGGTGAGGAGCATCATGATGAGCCTCTGCTCTCCAGCTGAGGTCCTGTCATTAGAGCAGCAGCACCATCACCCTGGAAAGAACCACAATTTCTCCCCCCAGGATAGACCACAAGTGATGAAGAGATTCTACAGCATGTTTCACAGCTACTATCTCTTTCACGTTTATGTAATTTGACCTGGGACATTTGCAGGTGATTACAGACAACACCATAGTGATGCAGTACATAAACAAACAAGTGGGCACTGAGTAAACTGCTAAGTTTGTCACTAATTGGCAACACCTATCTCACCACTGTATCTCCCTTCGACTATGGAACTGGCTAAACTTCCTCATCATCTTACCTACATTCGACTCACAACTGCCCATAAACTAACATTCAATCCATTCAGCTGCCCTGCCCTCTCCTCTCTTTTTACACTCTACCACCCTACTAGACCCTTCTGCTCTGAAAAGCAAACTCTCTTGCTAGTACAAAAACCTAACCTCCCTGCTGGTGATTTGCTCCATTCCTTTTCCACTGCCATACTCTGGAACTCAATCCCATGCTCACTTAGATCCACTACTAATACTTCTCTCTTCAAAACATCTTTGAGACATCTTTCTTCTCAATGGCTATGCTCATGTGCTAGCTCCTCACTTCCTATAAACTGACTTTCTCTCTTTCTACTACTCCCACCTTTCCTACTTTCTCCCTACATTACCTTCTAAAAACCCGCATCTTTCCTGGACAACCACCTATTTCTACATCTTTGCAAACTTATAGTGACAGATGTTAGATATACGCACAACCATTTTACCTTATTACTTGCTTTATAAATTAAGTAATTGATTCAAACAATGTTAAAACTTTGTATGATGCTTACATTTTTATCTATTATTCTTATGTTTGTTTATTCAAATGTATGTATGTTATTTCATTGTGGAGCTTTTCTCCCTGGTCCTCCACTGAAAATGGGTATTTTTGGCCAGTGGACCATCCTGGTAAACAAATACAAATAAATAAAATAAATAAATAAAAATATTCCTTGCAAACAGACCTGGAAAACAGATGTTTTTTCACTTCCGTGACAGGAACGCTCCTGTACACATTCTCCCCTTTCTACTACTGATATTCTGAGTCGTACTGAAAATCCAGAAGGACTCTCTAATGATCGTTGTGGTAACTCCTCCAAAAGGACTCTCTAAAGATCAATGTGGCGACTCCCTTTTGGCCATGGCAACAGTGGTTCTCCCTTCTTACAGAATTGGCCAAAGGTAGTTATCATAAGCTTTCTCACAGATTGGATCTACTCACACAAGACAGGAGGAGTTTGATATACCCCAGTATGAAATAACTACAACCAACTGCCTGGATGAATTAATTATAGTATTTTCTAGGCACCTTTTTCAGAGGACATGCAGCAGGTACTAAAGCAAGCAGTTAAACCTGTTACTAGGAAATTTTATATTAAAAGTATACACAATTTGCTAGTTGGTCCCAGACTAACAGCCATGTCCTGTTCAGGGCTTCTGTGTACTGGTTTTACAGTACTTGTGTGACTTACCATACTCTGGTCTATCTTACTCCCCTATCAAGGTTCATATCCCAGGCCAAAGTACATAAATATGAAAGAGATGTTAGCTGTGAAACATGTTACAGAATCTCTCCATCAGTATGTTTGTTCATGGAGTCTTCCCTTTTTTCATAGACTGTAATAAAGCAGTTCCTGAAAGGGGTGTTACATGTAAGACCACCTAAGAAACAGGTAACACCTTCTTGGGATCTTAACTTTATATTGGAAAATTTAACTTTATTTATCAGGCTGACTTACAATCATTACTTGGAACACTGCTTTATTCACTGGTCTGACATCTGCAAGAATAGTATCCGAGTTGTACTGTTTTATGATGGGTGAACCCTATTTGGTATTCCACGGAGACAGGTTTACTTTAAGAACAAACCCCTCATGCATGCCAAAAAATGGTTTCAGAGTTTATACTGACTCAAGCCATCAATTTCCCTGTTTTCTTTCCTGGAAAAAAAAACTCAGGGAGAGAGGATTCTACAGACTCTAGATGTGCCGAGACAACTGAGATAATATCTTGACAGACTTAAGTAATTTAGGAAAGCTGAACAGATATTTATTTCCTATAACGGGGCAAACAAAGGGCAACTAGCATCAAAACAGACTACTTCCAGACAGTTGTCCCTTGTTATTTCATTCTTTTATTCCCACTATAACAAAAAACTTCCAGGCAGGGACAGGGCGCATTCTACCAAAGCCTTGTCTTCTTTTATGGCATATTGGAAAGAAGCATTCTAAAGGCAGCTACTTGGTCCTCTGCACATACCTTTACAAAGCAGTACAAACTGGATTCTTTTTCCAAGTCCAGATGTAGCTTTGCTAGCAGCATTCTCCAGGGGCTCCTAGAACCTAATCCTTCCTCCTCCCAGGTAGCATAAGCTATGAATTCCTACCTAATTAGCTAAAAGCTACTGCAACAGTAATTTACGATGAACATAGTACAGTTGCGTATGATGCACTTACCATAACAGTAGAAGGTCACTTATATCACTGCTGTGGTACTTGCACCCATTCTCCATCCCCCTATTTTTGTATATAGCTATTTAATTAAAGGAAAATTTCACCTCAGAACTATAAAACTTACTTTTTCACTCTTTCTTTGTTTTCTGAGCTATTTTAACACCTCAAAATCATTCTGACTGCCTCTTATAGAATTTTAATATGTTTTCTGCAACAAGGCAGCAAATAAGTTTTGACTGCCACAACGTGATCTTGTTTTTCTTGAATCATTTTTCTTTACAATAATACATTTCATCTCTGCTTTATATGAGTCATGCTAGACGTAAGGTAGTAAGGGTGCATTCCCAGATCATTGACATATAATGGAATTATTGTCAGTCACTGTCATCTTATTCACCTTTCATAACAGGACTGGTTCTTTTAGTTCTTGAATGGCCCTCATCTGCGTGTGTCTCAGGCCTTTTTTTACAGTATACTAAGGGGTTATACAGCTGCATCCAAAAAAAGATAAACTACAGGCCTTTGTTGAAAGTATCTTTTTTTAATCCAAGTTGAAATCACAGTCCTATCCCCACATTTTTTTTAAACAAGAAACATCTTTATTAAATTAACACTTATGACATAGGCAATCCTACATTTACGTAAATAAAAACAAACCACGCTGACATAATCTTAGTTGCAAGCATTTTACATCACAAACTATATTGATATAATTTAAGTTGCAAACATTATAAATCACTTATAGTCTATCCAATCATTGTCAGTCAAACATTAAATAGCTAATTCAAATCCTCCCTTCTTTTAAACCTCATTCCGCCCTGTATGTGCTGTTCCCACATTTCCCATTTTTTCCCAAATAATTTGCTCCTACCCTTTTCTAAAGGTCCCAATTCCATTTGTTTTATCTCTGTTACTATATTTAATATTTCTAGCACTGCTGGTTTAGACTTTGGTTTCCATTTTCTAGAAACTGCTTTTTTTGCTAGCCACCTTAATTAGACTCAACAAGGCTTTACTATGTCTAGGTAATTCCAATTCTGTATCATAGCTCAGAAAAATCATATCCATAGTTAGACTAATTTGCTCACCCAGTATCTCAGATAGAGTTGTCTGCAGGGAATATTTAAAGTCTGCCAATTCATTACACTCCCAGAAAATATGTTTCAAATTACCTTTTCCCCATCACACCTCCAACATTTGCTTTCTATGTGAGGAAAACTCCTCTGGAGTCTACTTGGGGTGTAAAAATATCTATGTAAACATTTTCAAGCAAAAATTCCAAATATTCTAGATTTTGTTGCATATTTGAATGACAAACATATATCCCCCATTGTTTCTTTGTGACCTGCTTATCTAATCTCTCTTCCCAATCCTTTTTAACCTCTTCTGATTGATTATAGTTATCATGCAATATTTTATATACTCTACTAATTATTCCTTTTTTATCAACAGTTTCTGGACTAGATTCTACTAAAAACTCTACCAGTGCTGATCTTTTGTATATGACCCCTATTTCTTTCTCTTTGCCTATATTCTGATATCAATCCTTGATAGGGAAGGCAATCACTAACCGGCAGTCCAAATAAATTCTTGGCATCTTCCCATTCTATTACATTTCCCTTACTAGTTATTTGCTCCCAATACCTTGGTTCCTTTGCTAATTTTCTCCAACAAATTCCAGCCCCCCCCCCCATCTTGCCTATTGTCTGAATCCCTAATTGCAGTCATCCCTATTGACAGAATCTCCTTTCTCCATTCCCATGTTGCCTCACTTCTTAGAATACTTTCTACTACTTTATGAATATAATAGTCTGTATGATTATTATTATTCTCCTCAAAGGTCTGCATCCAAACTCCCAGTCTTTTCTTGAGCTTCCCCTGTTTCATCATCATCACTTTCCACTTTGAATTACAGGTTTCTGCTTGTGCTATGTGTAGGAGGCTTAACTGTGTAGCTCTGAAATACCCCTTCAAATTGGGTAATCCCAAGCCGCCTTCTTCTATTCAAATAATCAACTTATCCCACTTGATTCTTGCCATCCTCCCCTCCCAGAAAAAAATCCTTCAGCTCTTTATTAATTGAGGTTAATTATTAATTGCTCTTGCACCAATTCCAACCCTTTAAATCCTGACTACCCCTACGTTTTAAATATATTCTTATACAATATATATTCTTCTTACCTATTTTTAATGTCCAGTTACTATACAATGTCTTGAGTAACTTCTACTTTTAAGGCAGAAGTTTGATAGAATGTCAATCTTTTACATATGACTTGTCTCATTTTGTATTATGTTTGTTTTAATTGT
Organism: Protopterus annectens; assembly: GCF_019279795.1. Classification (NCBI taxonomy): domain Eukaryota; kingdom Metazoa; phylum Chordata; order Ceratodontiformes; family Protopteridae; genus Protopterus; species Protopterus annectens. The sequence continues at coordinate 615,005,142 of NC_056725.1, forward strand.
AAATGTAATTAATTGTAACTATTGCCAAATCCTGTTTTACCTTTACTTAACTAATTGTTAATTACTTCTCCATGTACATGTCTATGGAACTTTTCAAATGTTAATTCCTGTTCTATGTTTACGGTTATGTTTTTTGTGAAGCATTTCTCCCCAGGCCTCCACTGAAAACGGACTATTACTGACCTAGTGGATTATCCTGGTAAACAAATTCCAATAAATAAATTAATAACTGCTATGCACAATTTTTCCTCTGGTTGATATAACTAAGATTAAAGGGACTAAAATATGTAACTGCTTGTATCTTACTATCCATATAACAGAACTTCTGATTTCTCAGCTTTTGTAAAATCTTTTTAGTCTCTTCCCACATATCCTTAGTTGCCTTACCAGAATCATTTTTAATCCATACTCCAAAATACTTCATTTTATCATGTCCCCATAAATATGGAAATTGCTGAAAAATTTGCATGTGGTTATATAATTTATTGTTATTGCCTTTGTTTTAGCTTCATTATTTTCTGTCCCGAAAATATTTGAGATTATCTCAAAATGTTCCACAATAGTGTAATATCCTTTTCTGGTATTATCAGGTATAAAATAATATCATCTGCAGACACAGCCAGCTTTTCTTGACTAGCATACAAATTATATCCCTGAATTTCTGAGTCCCTTATTTTCTTTGCTAATGCTTCTAATTATAATGCAAATAACAAAGGGGAATGAGGACATCCCAGCCTGGTTCCCTCTGCTTAACCAGAAATTATCACAGAGGAACTAACCCACTTTAATTTTCACCTCTGATCTCTCATATATCCTCCTAATCAACCTTATAATTTCAACAGGGAATGCAAATGTTTCCATTGCCCTGCTCATGAAGTCCTAGCTTACTCTGTAAAATGCTTTATCTGCATCAAGACCCACCAACAACAGTGGTATTTTCTTACATTCTATTTCCCTCTGGATCATCAGTGATCTGTTAATGTTGTCAAATGTTTGCCTCCCCTCCACAAAAACCACACTGATCCATATCTATCAATTTTGGCATTCTTTTATCCATTATAATCATGGTTTAATATTGAAACAAGCCTGTATGAAGCTGGATATGATGGATCTTTACTGTATTTAGGTATTACAGCTATCACCACTTTCTTTCAGGGTGCTGGTAATTCTCCTCCACTTAAAATACTGTTAAACAAAACCTTCCAGATCTTTATCAGTTTTTCACATCCTAACATCCTAACTTCTACAGGAATACCACCTACTATATTTATGTGGTTTATGCAGAATTTCAGAGAATTTCTGAAATATTTTTAATACTTCTACAGGATCTCTTGTTATCTTCCTTGTTAAAGGTTCCCTAAGCTTGGCGACAGCCCTTTCTACTTTCTGTTGTCTGAGTCACTGTGCTAAAAGTTTTTGTGATCTACAGTTATTATCAAACAGTTCCTTAACAGCAATCTTTCTAAACTCATGCATATTATTCGAGGTAATCCCTTATTTTCTGTTTAGCATTCTGCAGTTGCTCCTCTTCTTGTTCTGTGGGATTCCCCCTATTTTGCAATACTTTAATATTTGTCAGTTCCTCTAAATAATTCTTGTTACTTCTTAACCATATCTCCCTTTCTTTTAATTCCACCCGATTTTAAACTCCACTTTAATGTTATCCCATTCCCTAGCTATACTTTCAGAAGAAATTTCTATCTTCTCTATTAGCTTCTGAATAACTTCCACTACTCATTCCTCAAATCCCTCTGTTTTCAACAGATAAGTGGGTGCCAGTGTCTAATTGTTTATTTCATTTCTCTGTGTTTTTTAGTTCTTATTGGTGCATGACCTGAAATACTTATTGGGTGCATATCTAGACCTTCAATTAAATGCACGTTCTTGTAAAATGTAAACTCTGTCTAGCCTAGCCCAGTTTTTGTATCTTGGGGAATAATATATAAATTACTCTGAACTACTAATACTGAATTCACATCTTCCATGCCAAACATTTTCATACATTTCTTCAAATATCTACCCTTCTTTGTTATATTTTCCCTTCTGGGCACCCCAGACACATCTTCACTGTTGCAAATCAAATTCCAGTCTCCAACTATAAGTAATATTCCTCGCTGTAAGCTGATTATTTCTCCCAGAATTTTTTTAAGCTCCATTATAGCAGTTTTAGGTGGACTACAAATATATGCCAATGTAATCCTCCTCCTTTGCCAGTAGCCCCTTAGTACTACAAGTCTATCATTATTATATTTTTTAACTTCTTCTATCACTAGTGGAGGTCTCTTGCAATTAATACAAATACTCCTGTTTTCCTTTGTCCCAGGTATTCCACTGAATAGCCATCCTGAAAACCGTTCTTTATCAAATTCTCATGTTTAGTTCTTTCCAAGTGTGTCTCCTGTAGCATAGCTATTTGCACTCTACATTTTTAACATAGTTCACTACTTTTTCTTTTTTGTATTTATCTGTGAGATTATTGACATTTAAAGATATTACACCAAGCATAATTGCATTAAAAAGTTATTATTCCCACCTTTTTATGTATAACATCTTTTTTGTTAAATGTCTAGTTCCAGCTTTTGTGCTACATGCATACACTGTTTGGCAGGTTGATCTTTTATACAGTTGTTTCTTGTCATATCCATTTCAGCCTATGTCACATCTTACAAACCTTTTTGTTTTACTGAAAGCCCTCAAACAAAAAAAATCCCCAATACCATCCTAAATCCTATTAACTTAATAATAACACCTAAAACTACGTACATCTTCAAATGCTGACATTTTACTCTCCGTAAAGTAACAAATGATGCTAACTCACAGCCACACTCACACACTTGAATTAAGCTAAAAGAAATGTTATCCATGCTAAGACGCAAGGTGCAGCCTGTGCTTCAACTACGTGATGCCTGGTTCTGTCTTATCTTTATAGCTCTCCCAGCTGCGTAAACACTTGAATGCTTTCAGAGAACATTATCTCCTATCCATTTCTCTTTATCAGATTGTCACCTGAAGATATGAGGACCAGATATAGAAATACTACTAAGAATACATTTATTTGCAAGAAAAAAAGCCTTATAATATTCAATATGTTTTCATTTACCTGCTTTCACTTAAAACGTGTTACTACATCAAGCTAAGGGCTTTAATCCAGTCATTCTCCTATGCAAGAATGAGAAAAAGCACACTAATTTCTCCTTTATCATGCTCTTTTAACCAGACTTTTGTTCTCTCTCTCTCTCTCTTTAACACTGTTGTGCCTACATGTCCTAAAACTGAATAAGGAGAAAGAAAGAAGAAGGGAGAAAGAAAAAAAAACAGGAGCACCTTTTTACATTAGTATCCCCATTACACTTAAAAATAACCAAGAAACTAGAAGTTATGTACTTACATTAACTTGGCATCTGTGTTGTCCAATTTCATTCTTCCTCACTTCTTGGTTTAGGATCCGATATCAGATCTGACTCAGCCACTTTCACAAGACTATGATCTGAGCCTCAAACTCCTCCCTCTCCCATAATGTCTCACACCTGTCGAACCCTCAGATCACATTTTCTGCTTTGTGAACAATTTACCAAAAGGGTAAATACCAATTCTGTAAAGTTAATCTAACAAAAAGATAGTCAGATTCTGTAGCTTGAACTAAGAACCTATGGGTTTCTGAATTACTCTGTCTCTAAGCCATTAGGACAGGGGACAGACGGGAGGGATGTGAGGAAGAATGAAAATGGACAACACAGATGCCAAGTTATGGTAAGTATATAACTTCTAATCTGATGTTGCCCGTTTCATTCTTCCTCACTTCTGGGTAAGAGACCCCAGCTACATAATTCCCTGGGTGGCCCTATGGAAGGATATGCTGGAGCACTGTGGGGCCAAAGGATGCTCTACTTCTGGAAACAATGTCTAACTTAAAGTGAGATTTAAAAGTATGATGCCTGGACCAAGTTGCTAAAGCACAAATTTCATCAACAGAAGTTCCGGCAGAAAAAGCAGCTGAAGTGGCCATACATCTCTTAATATTTTCTTTCAGAAGACAGGGTAGTTGCATACCGCTTGAAGAATAAATGGGAGAAATGCAATTCGCAATCCACTTAGAGAGAGCTATCCTCAACACTGCATGGCCCAAGCGACTGGGTGAAAAATATATGAACAACTGCTCTGACTTTCAATGTTTCTTTGTCCTATGCAAATAGAAATGCAGTTGCCTATTAACATCAAAGAGATGTAACATATATTCACCTTTGTTGGAACAGTTTGGGAAGAAAACTGGTAACTGGAAAATCTAGTTGATATTATTCTCTGTAGCCACTTTAGGCATAAAGGAAGGGTTAGTTTTTAAAGATACCTTATCATTATGAAAAATAATATATGGAGATTTGGAGGATAAGGCCTGCAGTTCAGATATCCTTTATGTGGAGGTTATTCCTACAAGACTGTTTTTTAAGACAAGAATTTTATATTGCAAGAATCACCTGGTTTAAAAGGTTTCTGAGTGAGTCCTTGGCGGACAATGGTCAGGTCCCATGGGGGAGAAGGATCTTTGACTGATGGCCTAAGTAAAAAGACTTCTTTCATAAAAGCTTTGCATAATTTGGATGAAGAGGTAGAATCTCTTCCAATGTGATAGTTTGAAACAACTACCAGTTGCAGCTTTATATTAGCGAAACTAGCTTCACCTTGGGAAAGTGAAACTAGAAAAATGAGTATGTCTAAAATGGAAGCTGAAAAGGATAAATATCTTGTCTGGAAGCCCAAACTGAGAATCTTTTCCACTTGCTACTATAGACCTTTTTTGTAGAAGGTTTTTGAGAGGCAAGAATAATCCGTTGGACTGGTGAGGTTAGCCTGGACTTCATAAGAATCACAGAAAGTGGGGAAACCATGCAGTTAACCGAAGGGACTGGAGATTGGGGGCTGATGTCCTGATGGATGACAGATCAGATCTTCGTATGGATCAAACATCCAAGGATGTTATTTCAGGTATGACCGTAGAAAGGGGAACCAGACTTGACGAGGTCAGAAGGGGGGAATGAGAATTAGTGAGGTCTTCAATCTGCTGGCTTTTTGTGGAACTCTTGGGATCAGGGATTTGGAGGGTAACCATATAAGAGACCCAAAGCCCAATCATGGACTAGAGCATCACTCGGGGCAAAATACCTGCTGCACTAGTTGTTTATGGGAAAAGAGAAAAGATCACAGCAAGGCTGGCCCCACTGGCTGAAAATCTGATTTGCTACTGACTGATTGACAGACCACTTGTGCAGGCTCAGGATGCACTTGCCGAGTCTGTTTGCTAGTAGGTTTTTCTCTCCAAGAATGTGCACTGCAGGGAAAAAGCGGTTTGAAAAAATTGCCCATTCCCACACTCTCATGGCCTCTCTGCACAAAAGGTATGAATGGATGCCCTCCTGTTTGTTGAGGAACCAGACCAGTGACATGTTGCCTGTATGAATTGCTATCGTCTCCAGAGGGAGGCAGTCATGGAAGGCTTGCAACATCAAGAGAACTGCTCTCTGCTCTAGGATATTTATGTGCAATTTGGTCTCTACTGGGGACCATGTACCTTGGACCTTTCTTCCCTGATAATGCCCCCCAACCACAACAGCGAAGGGTCCGTGGTCACTGTGGCTGTGAGAATGGGAAGTGAAAACACTCTGCCTAACTAAAGATTGTCCGATAGCATCCACCATTGGAGATGGTGTTTGCAAACTGAGGTTAGTTTGATAGGAACCGACAAGGGGTGAAACAAGATGGACCACTGAACTACAAGGGACCATTGCAGCACTTGCATGAAGAACCTCGCTAAGGGTACCAGAAGTATTGCTGCTGACTTCAAACCTAGCACTCACAGAATTAGTCATGCAGGAGGAGCTGGCATGTCCAAAAATGTCTGTACTTGTTGCCTCAGAGATATAACCCACGCTGATGAGCAATGCCACTATTTGTGATACTGTGTTCAATCGTGTTCCTACGAAGACTCCCAGGAGTTAAATTTGACTTCATCATGTTTATTGTGACCCCCAACTGATTGAAGGTTTTGCAGAAGATACTCCATGGCTCGTAGGAGTTGATGCTTTGTTGGTGCCGTACGGAGCTAATCATTCAAGTATGGAAACACCTGGAATCTTTGCAGTCTGAGGTGAACTGCTACCACTGCCATACACTTTGCAAACACCTGGGGGCTGAGGTAAGGCCAAAGGGCAGAGCTCTGAATTGATAATGACTGGCTCCCAGCCAGAAGCGTAGATGTCTCCTGGATTATCTGTCTATTTTGATATGACAGTATGCGTCCTGGAGATCAAGAGAGCATATCCATTCGTCCTTGTGCAGAAGATGCAACATGGACTGTACTGTAACCATCCAAAACTTTGACTTCTTGATGTACAGGTTTAGCTTGCTTAGATCCAATATCGGTCATAGGTCGCCTGTCTTGTTTGCAACAAAAAGAAACGTGAATAAGTTCTGGACTCTTGTTGTTCAGTCGAGACCTTTTGGATGGCACTTTTTTCTAGACATTTTTGAACTTCCTGAAAGGCGAACTCTCTCTGACTGGGTGGTACATTGGGGAGATTCCTCCTGGGACTTGGAGGTGGAAGGGAAAAGGGAATGTAGTAGCCTCTAGATATTATGCTTAGCACCCAGCGGTAATTTGTTAGATTTGTCCAGGTGTCTGAGTGCAAAGATGGATGGCTCCCAACTGCCTCCACAGCAGAACAATCAGGCAACACTTCAGGAGCACTGAAAGGGCTTGTCAGAGAAGGGTTCTCTGAAGCCCTGATTTTGCGGCCCCACTATTAAATCCTCATCCTCTTGATGAGGAATCCTCTTGAGGATCCTGGAAAGAACCTTGAGATATTTTGAACCAATATTTCTTAGCCCCTCATTGGTTCCTTGAGAAGGTCCTTTAAAGTGAGAGGAGCAAGTTAAGGAAGCATGAAGTCTTTGTTGTGTTTTGGTCTGCATCCCCTTTTAAGTCCAGTGCATGTGTACTGGCATCAGAATCCTTACTGGAAGCAATCTCCTCCTTTTGTAGTAGGTCAGCATCTTACCCCTCACATCAGGGTTGCACTGACTGGGATTATAGAGGTTTCTTCCATTATACCTGCTTTTAGGAGTAAGACCTAGAGTGTAAGCACGCCTCCTTTCTTACCTTTGAGCCTTGGACTTGACCATCAGCTGGAACAGAGTAAGTGTTTTAACTCTTTAAACATGTTGCCTTGGCTGAAACAAGACTTGGGGCTTGTTCATCTTGCCTTCTCCCTGATCTTTGATGGCTTACTGGTGATGGATAAGTAAGAATCTGCTATTTCCTGCTTACCGTGTGAGGTTAAACCTGTGGTGCTATTAAAAATTCACAGTCCTTTGAAGCCTAAAACGAACAGGCAGAAAAAAACACGGTCAAGATCATTTTGTAAGTGGGGTAAACACCTGCAGTAAGTCCTGTACAGGCCTCTCCAACAGCAACATAACACACAAGTGAGCTTTTCTGCTTTCCAGCATATGTGCCTCATTCCCCCAACTCTGCTTGTGTGTACATGGTATATGGGGCTGGACTGAATTTTTTGGCTGTTAGTACAGAAGGCTTTCCCCTTACTCCTCATTGTCCAAATCAGTTGTGAGCTCTAAAGATAATGGATGTCTTGTGAGCTGATCCCACTGTATGATTCTTCCTCCTTGATTATTTCCTGTGTGAGTGGTCCATCCTTTGTATAGATGGAGGTAATCCCACTGTTAATGAAATGTTCTTCTGGATGTCTGTGTCTTCACTCTTCCTTTTTCCAGATGGTGTCTTTTCTGCTCACAGGGAGGTGTCCAAGGCAGAACTCTCCCTGTATTTGATCATTTGTGAGGCTGTATGTTTGATCTAGAAATATCCACACTCCGCCCCCTGTGCCTCCAAAAGAGTAGCCCACCATTATGAATCCCGTCTGATGGATCTTGCTGTACTTGTCTTGTTCCATGGTTTTCCAAGGTCAGCAAGGGGCTGGAATTATCTTCCTCTGGCTACCACATTTTCTTTGAGTCAAGAATGTGGGTTCTTGGATAAGTTGGGCAAGAGGGTCTGATTCTCTTTTTTTGGGGGTCTTTGCTCTTAATTATGTGGTGCACTTCTACCAGCTTCAGTCACTGTTAGTGAGCCAGGCCTTAGATAGCATCCTCGGGTTCCATAACATAGTGTATGGAGAATGTTTGCGAAGTTCTCCTCCTGAAATCGTGGAAGTTGACGTCTACTTGTTTCTGAATGTACTGGACACTGTGGAAGCCACTGCTGGCATTAATGACAACTGCAGACATTTGCTTTCATAATATGGTGTAGCATTGACCTTTCGCTATGCATAACATATTAAGCTGTTTTCTCCTGGATGCTCGTTTCTTTGGGGATTTTCCTTTTATACAGGTCTTCATGAGATCTTTTTCCCCTCTTTGAATGACTCAAAACTCACTGGGTAAGAATTTTCTTCGATTTCTTATGGTTTGTTTATAAATATTTTATGGGCTATTGCCCCTTGAAACTTACAGATAAATTTTTCACGGTGGTATTTTTCAGACAGCCCTTGTGCACCTGGAAATTACATTAGAACTGCTGCCGGGTCATTTTTTACATGTACCCAAGCTGGGAGTGTGATCTGTAAAGACTGGGTTCTGTTGGTTTGGTTGACATTTGCTTAACTGACTGCATTTAGTTGACTATACAGATAGTAAACAGTTGTGCTAGATCAACAATCCCCGAGATATAGAATACTCCTCGGGGACTGTGCAATCTCAGACATAGTATATATATATAATTAGTGGGGGTGGGTAAACAGCCCTCCACATGGGTTATGCATAGTGGTTTGCACCCCCCCCCCAAAAAAAAAGGATGTTATACATTGCATGCACCAATGTTCTTCCTTAGTAATGTGTACAAGGACGCTGACATTTCCGTTTTCAGCGTAGATATTGACATTCATGTTAGTCAACCAACTGAAGGTAAATCATAAAGACCATATTAAGAAATTACAGGGCAGACCCATTCAGGTCTCCCCTGGCTAACAGGAATATTCAGAGGTTTCTTCAGCATACCTACAACTTCTGTGTTTAAGATGTTTTATTTGGTGCCTATGACTAAGCAGGAGTCAGATTTTACTTTCATTTTTTTCCTCACCTTAAGTCTGGGGCTGCCCTTTTTTGGGGTTTCCATAATTTGAGCACATCCCTTGGTAATGTTACATTCCATCTGACATATCTGCAGATCCATTTGTTTGTTTGTTTTTTCTGGTTGTTGGATGGCAGTATTAGATATCACTGCTGATTACTGGCAAATTATAAGGTAGGAACTCACAAGTCTTATCTTTTTCTCTGGGATGCAACATTTCCTTTTTAGAGTACTCTTCTTTGTCACCCAAGGTTATCAGTGCATCAGATGATGCTGTGGTAGATGCCCTATTCCACAAAGACTTGCTAGCATTATTCTTTTTCTGTTCTTTGATGTTTGGCTCTTGATAACCTTTTCTCATGACTCCCTTCCAACTCCTTGGATTTAACCTTGCCTTAGATGTACTCTTTTGAGTTTGGTTGCCCACTGAAAAAATGATCATTTTAGTTTCTGTTCTGGAGTGCTTCTGCATTCTATTCATTCCTACTAGCTCCCTCATCCAGGGACAGTCTGGGGAAACTGGGAATAGACTCATGTTTGGCAATATAAATCTTAATCATGGCTTGCATACTTTGCCACCTCCTGGCATTTGCAAGATGTGATTATTTACTTATTTATTGGCTTTATTGACCACACATGTCCTTCTGATCTTAGCTGAGCTACAAATGCCTGGGAAAAAGGTCTACCATGTATTGTACAAATAAAAACATCTGAAGTAAAACAGTGAGTTGGACATATTATGACATAGTGAATAAAGCATGCGGTCCTCCACAGGACCCTGCCCAGTTTCTCTGCTATCTGCATCCAGTTTGCTCATTTGTACCACTGACAAGAACTGCACATTACTGGTCTAGGTGAGAGCTCTATGGCCCATAGCAGGCCAGCTAGCAGATCCTGTGGAGTAACCTATCCCCACAGAGATGTCTCCTCTTGACATCTCTCCTGAGCTGCACAGTGCTGTAGATCAGCTTGTGAAAGCATGTGTGTTTCTACACCCACTCTAGCTGAAGTCTACTATATGCACTTCACCACTGATTACTGCAGAATGTGCTTATTAGGACTGTGCTGAACTGGTGCAGCTTATGTTCTAGATTCAACAAAAATGATATCAATTGCTGGTAGGGTCCAAATGTATTTTTGGCTTTATCCCATCATATTACCTTAATTATAGCCACTTGCAGTCATCCCTTTCAGTAAAATCTCCTTTCTCAATTCTTGTCCTGGCTTAGTTCTTAAAATACTTTCTGATACTTTATGAATATAACATTTTACATGGCTATTATTCTCCTTCCACTTTAAATTATAATTTTTAACTGTGTAGCTCTAAAATATCCCTTTAAATCACATAATCCTAAACCACCTTGTTCTATTGGAATGATCAACTTGTCAAACTTAACTCTTGCCCTATTCACCTCCAAGATAAAAACCTTCAACTCTTTATTAATTAGTGTCCACAACTTCTCCCTGGTTGATAAAAATATACCTGACCTGAATACAAAACTAATGGCAGTCGCTGCACTTCGCATTGGAAGGAGATGCGAAGAGATTGCAGCAAGGCTGACCCCATGCAAGGAAGATCTCTTCTGCTACTGACTGTTTCAGAGACCACTCGTATGGCATCAGAATGGCCTGACTCAATCTGTCAGCTAAAATGTTGGAGCACCCCGGGATGTGCACTGCTATCAGAAAACGACCGGTGGAGATCGCTCATTCCCACACTCTCATGGCCTCGCGACATAGGGGGTAGGATATGGTTCCCCCCCTGCTTGTTGATATACCAGACAACCGACATGTCTGACTAAACTGCAATCAATCCGAGAGGAAAGGCTTCCAACGCTAAAAGCACTGCCCTCATCCCTAGAACATTTATGTGCAGCTTGGTCTCTGACTGGGACCACGTGCCTTGGACTATCATTCCCAAACAATGTCACCCCCACCCGAGTTGGGAGGCGGCCGTGGTCACTGTGGCTTGGACTGGAGATGACGCGAAGGGGCATCCTTCTGATATCTCCGGTGAACTTAACCACCAAAGAAGAAACGTCCTGCAGACGTGACTGATCTTGATTGGAAATTCCATGGGCAGTCTAGCCAAGACCATTGAACAGCCAGAGTCCATTGAAGAACCCGCATGTGAAGACGCGCATAAGGGAGAAAAGATATGACGGCAACCATGGAGTCCAGAGCCCGGAGAATCTCGCTCGCCTTTGGAGACTTGGAGTACGCTATCTGAGCTATGTGGCACCTGAGGTGTAAGATCCTGTCTGGAGTTAAGAATACCTTCATCTGCAAAATGTCTAGCCGTGCCCCAATGAAGTCTAGAATTTGTACTGGTTGCAAATGGGATTTCTGAACATTGACTGTAATTCCCAGTAGATCTGCCAACCGAATGAAGTAATCTCGGGCCAGACACAGGTGATGCTTGTTGGGTGCAGCGAAGAGCCAGTCATCCAGGTACGGAAACACCTGAATACCCTGATGCCTCAGGTGAGCCGCTACGACTGCCATTACCTTGGTGAACACCCTGGGGGCTGTGGTTAGACCAAAGGGTAGGGCTCTGAACTGAAAACGACTGGCTCCCAGCCAGAAGCACAGGAACCTCCTGGAGCTTCTGTGTATTTCGATGTGGTAGTAAGCATTGTGGATGTCTAACGACCACATGAAGTTGCACTCTCGGAGATAAGGTAGAATTGACTGTAGGGTGACCATCCAGAATTTCTGTTTGGCTACAGACAGGTTTAATGTCGACAGGTCTAGAACGGACCCAAGGTCCCCCGTCTTTTTTAGACACCAAAAAGAATCTTGAGTAGACGCCTGATCCAGACTGATCGGGGGGGGGCCTGTTCGATGGCTTGTTTGAGAAGCAGCTTTGAAACCTCTAGAGCTGCGGCCTCCCTGTGAGTGGGTGGAACATCCGGGAGGTGTTTTGGAACATTTGGAGGGGCAACAAATGGGATACAGTAACCTCTGGATATTATCTGTAACACCCAGCGATCTGTCATAATCGACTCCCATGCCGCTGGGTGTAAGGACAATATTCCCCTGACTGCCTCCAGAGTAGGACAGTCGGGCAATCTCTCAGGGCTGCTGACTGGGTCTATCAGAAAAAGGTTCCCTAGACCCAAAATTCCTGGGACCCCCTTTACCTCTGGGTCGGCATCGATCCTGACCCCTCTGCCTCTAGGGGAATAGTTGTCCTGAGAATCCCAGGAAAACTGAGATTTTCAGAACCACATCTTCTTCTGCCCTCTGATTCCTAGAGAAGGACCGCTGAGGGTTACAGAAGCGATCCCGATGGTAGACAAAGTCTTCCCGTCCTTTTCGCTCTGGACAAGTGTGTCACGTACTGTCTTTCCAAAAAGGGAAGAACCGTCGTAGGGAGCATTGATAAATGACTCCTTGAAAGGGTCCGTGAACTGACACAACCTGAGGCAGGCATGACGCCTCATGGCTATGCCTGTCCCAGCTGCCCTAGCTGCTCCTTCCGTGGCATGGGAAAGGAGTTGCATCGACGTGTTTCAGACTGACTTCAGAGTAGACATTTTTGCAGAGAAGAACTGTCTGTCCTGCGGCAATAAAGACTCTGGGGGCGGCTCAGCGAATTACGAAGCAAGGTCTCACTGAAGCCGGATCACATGTGTAAATAATTCAGCGCACGGATTGAAAAGGTCGCTGAGGGAACCTTCGCCTTCAACTAAGTCAGTGTCCGTAGTGAGGGACTCGGGGGAGTCCAAGTGCCTCCTTTTGCACTTGCGCTTACAGTGACCCTCTTCAGTGGGACTCTCAGAAGGGGATTCGTGTGCCGCAGGGGTTTCCTCAGGGAAATTAACCTGGGGATCCTCTGGCACGGACTGTCCCTGAGACAGGATGAAGGGAGTCGTTGCCAAATCCACGGGGGCCTGGGAGGTATCCGAGAGGATGGGCTGGGGTCTCAATCCCTGGGAGAGAACCCTCTCCACCACTTCGAAGGCTGAGGGAGAGCGGACCTCCTTAGCACCCAGTAAGGAAGATGTCATTCCCAGATCCGAAGCAGGTACTGGAGCCGAAGCCAGTGTAGCCAGAGGTCCGAGGGAACGGATTGGATCTGAAAAGGCCGGAGCCGAAGAATCCATTCCCTCGAGTCTGACTCCCTGTCCGCGGCTCTGAGAATCGCTCGGATTTGAACAAGTCGGATCCGAGGAACTCAAGGTAATAGCCAGAGTCGAGGTTGGAGGAAAAGGCGCTGAGCTATCAGCTCTGAAAATACTCAGATCCAAGAGCCCCGAAGCCGAAGCACGGATCAGGGAAGGAGAGATGGGGCAGAAAAAAGGCATGGAGGTCCCCCCTCCAGTGGGAGAGGGGCCTGGCAAGACTCCCATCTGTATTTGGGTCTGAATGAATCTCCGCATCATCCTGTCCATGTCCATGTCCGATAAACTGCGAGTCGACCTCAAAAAGGCCACCGACTCGGATCTGGCTGGTCTGCGAGATGGGGAGGAAGGCCTCAGGTCCGAATGTTCCAACGGCTCCAGTGAGAAATGAAGAGACAGTAGCCGTGGAGAAACAGGCCTCATGGCCTTAGAAGGGGGACTAAGAAAGAGCTCCCTGTCCGGGGATCTCTTGCAATGTCTGTCCTTTCTCTTCTCCCTATCCTCGCTGTGCCTTTCTTTGTCTTTTTCTTTTTCCTTGTCAGCCACGCTGACTGTAGATTTGACTTTAGTAGACCCATCACCAGGAGGTTAAGTCCCTGTCTGGGTTGGAGGTTGAACACTAGAAACCAAGGCCGTGGCAGATTCCAGCATGACAGCGGGGAGAAGGCCTTTGGCTACTAACTTGGCCTTCCGATCCCTAAGGGCCCTCGGATTGAACCCGGTGCAGATAGCACACTGAGTGGACAAATGTGCCACTCCCAAGCAAATCACACACACAGAGTGTGACCATCAGCCAGGGAGAGATTATGGCCACACTCTGTACATTTCTTGAAAACAGGTTTTGGCTGATCAGCCATGGTCCTGCACCCACACGTAAAAATACTACCTACCAGAAAAAAAACACACACAAACACAGGTAGGGGAAGGGCAGGCCTAGCAACTACTCTACCAAGTTTGCAAACCTTTTTTTTTTTTTATAAAAAACAACGAACAAGCGATACTCTAAATAAGGGGAGGAAGGGAAAAAATCACTCAAACACACACTAGATATAAGTAATAATACCACTTACTATCCTTGAGCTCAGAGCAAAGGAGACCATGATGCACACTACTGGCGCGGCAAACGAGATCTGAGGGAAGATAGGAGATGGCAGGGCATTATGGGTAAGGGGAGGAGCTCGGAGCTTGGAGCAGATGCTAGAAAAAAAGTTGCCGGCTCGGATCCGATACGGACCGGTATACCCACAGGTTGCAGATAAAATTAATTTAACTACTTCAGATCTGAGGTTATGGAGTGCCTGCGAAGTGAAGGACTCAGTGTAGAAAATTTAATTCAGAAAGCATCACAACAGGACAGAGCAATGGATATCCAAATTAAGGGGAAACCAGTGGAACAGGAAGCAACTGGTTAGGTGCCATATGAAGATATTTTTGGAACCTTCCACGAAAACCCAGTATAAATGCTCACTTGAAGCTAAACAGCAAGGCAAGGAACAAGAAACTGTGGAAACTCTAATGTAGTCAATGTTGAGGAGTGATAGGCCAGTGAGTTCCCATATGACAGAGCACAGGATGGAACTGAAGAGAATGTGCCACAGGAAGATGCTATAGAACTTTCTATATGCCCGCAGGAAATGGAAAAGAAGGGATGTGCCCTCAGTTTGTAAGAAAATGAGCTAAGATAAGAGTTGCTTGATTTAATAGACATAGATAGATACAGTGGATATAAAAAGTGTACACATCCCTGTTAAAATGCCAGACTTTTGTGATATAAAAAATGAGACCACAATAAATCATTTCAAAATTTTCCCACCTTTAATGTGACCTATAAACTGTACAATTCAATTGAAAAACAAAGAAATCTGTTAAGGGAAAACTTATAAAAAACATACACTACACTGGTTGCATAATACTTTGTTGTGCGTGCACACCCTTAAACTAATATCTTGTTGAAGCACCTTTTGATTTAATTACAGCATTCAGTCTTCTTGGGTACACACCTACCATCAACTAAAGAGACTCTGATTAACCCCAAATAAAGTTTACCTGACATTTACTAAGTTGCCTGCTACAGCAAAAGCCATGGCTCTCAGAGACCTTACAAATCATCAAAGGGATCTCATTGTTAAAAGGTAACAGTCAGGAGAAGGATACAAAAAAATTCCACAGCATTGGATATACCATGGAACACAGTGAAGACATTCATCAAAAAGTGGAGAAAATATGGGACAACAGTGATGTTGCAAAGAACTGGAAGTCCCTCCAAAACTGATGAAAAGATAAGATGAAAACTGGTCAGGGAGGCTGCCAAGAGATCTACAGCAACACTGAAGAAGCTGCAGGAATTTTTGGCAAGTACTGGTTGTGTACTACGTGTGACAACAATCTCCTATATTCTCCATGTCTGGACTATAGTGTAGGAATGCAAGAAGGAAAGCCTTTTCTTACACAGAAAAACATCCAGGCCTGGCTAAAAAAACAATACATCAAGTCTCCCAAAAGCATGTGGGAAAATGTGTTATGGTCTGATGAGACCAAGGTTGAACTTTTTGGCCACAATTCCAAATGGTACGTTTGGCACAAAAAACAACACTTTACATCACCAAAGGAACAGCTTCCCCACAGTAAATCATGATGGTGGCAGTATCATGCTTTGGGGTCGCTTTTCTTCAGCTGGAACTGAGGCTTTAGTCAAGGTGGAGGGAATTATGAACAGTTCCAAATACCAGTCACTTTTGGCCCAAAACCTTCAGGTGTCTACTAGAAATCTGAAGATGAAGGGGAATTTCACCTTTCAACACAACAATGAACCCAAGTACACATCCAAATCAACAAAAGAATAGCTTCACCAGAAGAAAATTAAAGTTTTGAAATGGCCCAGCCAGAGCCCAGACCTAAATCCAATAGAAAATCTGTGGAGGTGACCTGAAGAGGGCTGTGCACAAGAGATGACCTCGCAATCTGACAGATTTGGAGCGCTTTTGCAAGGAAGAGTGGGCAAATATTGCCAAGTCAAGATGTGCCATGCTGATAAGACTACTACCCAAGAAGACTGAATGTTATAATTAAATCAAAAGGTGCTTCAACAAAGTATTAGTTTAAGGGTGTGCACACACAACAAAGTATTAGTTTAAGGGTGTGCATACTTATGCAACCAGCATATTGCACGTTTTTTATTTTTTATATTTTTTCCCCTAACAGATTTGTTTTTTTTTTTTAATTGAATTGTACAAGGTACAGGTCACATTAAAAGTGGAAAAGTTTTGAAGTGATTTACTATGGTCTTTTTTATATCACAAAAACCTGACATTTTAACAGGGGTGTGTACACTTTTTATATCCACTGTATACTAAGATCAATGAAAGAAATAAACTGCAAAAGGTCAATAAAACCCAAAAGTCAGATGTCTGACTCTGAACACATTACTGTGCAGCTAAATTAATAACTGATAAAAGTTCTACCACAAGAACACAGGGTAGTGAGGGAAAGAAAGGGGAGAAATCGAATACCATCATGCAAATAGCAAACAGAGAAAACTATAAAGCAATTAAGACAAGTAGTATCACTGTTAGAAGACTACAGAAGAGGGAATAGATCAACAAAAATACTAAGAAAAATAGATGTGATAAAAGCAATGCACAGTATTAAAACAGACCAGGATCATTCATGCACTATAGCAAATAAACTAAAAATTTCAGCACAGGCAGAAAAACTTAGAAGATACAACAATAAATATAAAGGAAAAGTACAAAATAAGCAATTTATTGAGGACCCAAAACGTTTTTATAGAGAACTGTGAAACAAGGTAAAAGGAATTGAAGGACTGCAATAAAAAGAAGAAATATATGCATTTTGAAGAAGTATCTATGAAGATCCTGTGGAACATAACAAAGACACTAAATGGATAGAAGAAGTAAAAGAAAGAATAAGAAGTTTAAAGGTACAGGATATGAAATGGAATGAAGTAAGAGCCAGAGAGATTGAAACAAAATAAAGAAAAGCCTCTAATTGGAAAACTCCAGACCCAGATGCAGTACCTAACTTTTGGTTAAATGTATTAACATCTTTGCATGAACATTTAGCCATGAGTAAGAACTATTTATATGCGCACCCCGAACAAACACCAACCTGGCTAACAACAGGAAAAACAATGCTCCTACTTAAGAGAGAACCTGCTACCCTAAAAATTATAGACCAATATAACTTGGCTTCCAACGACATATAAACTATACACAGAAATTGATGCTGACAGAGTTTATAATCATTTAGAAGAAAACTCAATTATAGCAGTAGAACAAAAGGGCAATAAAAGAAAGTCATATGGAACAAAGGATCATTTGTTGTTAAATAAAGTCATACTGGAGAACTATAAAAAGGGGAAGAATCTAAGTATGGCATGGATTGACTGCAAAAAAGCATTTGACAGTATCCCACATTCATGGATAAAAGAGTGCTTAAAAATGTATAAGACCCTACACTGACTGACTACATTACAGTGACCATGAAACAATGGCAGACCTCTTTGCAATTAACCCAAGATAAAGGACAAATTATTATTATTATTATCCCAGGGATAACAATTCAAGGGGGATATTCCAGGGTAACTCTCTGTCACTGTTGCTATTCTGTCTTGCCCTTAACCCATTAAGCTGTTAACTTAACAACTTAGGCCATGGCTATAATTTGGCTCCTAGAAAACAACAAAGTGTAAAGACTTCTCGTCTTGTCTTTGTCGCTGATTTAAAACTGTATAACTCATCAGATGAGGAACTGAAAGCACAACTGCAGGTTAAAACTTTTTCAGATGATATAAGAACATCATTTGATCTTGATAAATGTGCAAAAGCAACCTTTAAAGCAGGAAAACTGCAGCACCAGGAAAACATCCGTTTGGGACAAGAATCTGATATAAAAGAATTTGAGAAAGAGGGAGTGTATAAATATTTGGGAATTGATGAAGGATCAACAATAAAACATGAACAAATGCAAATAAAACTTAGTAACCAATACTTTAGAAGAACTAAATTAATCCTGAAAACAGTGTTGACATCTAAAAAGAAAATCCAAGCTATAAACCAATTTGCTCTTTATGTCCTAACTTACAGTTCTGGAGTGACTGACTGGCCCCAAAACATGTTGGATAGATTAGACAGGAAAACAAGAAGGATGCTTCATGCTCACCAAATGATTTATAAAAATCAGTGTATAGATTATATATTCCCCATTCCAAAGGGGGGATGGGCCTCCTTGAAAATGATTAAGTCTAGATCTGCAATCGTGGGACTCCATACATATCTGCTGACCTCACGAGACCCAAACGTAGTGAAAGTTTTGAAACATGAGGAGAATTAAATCTAGGTGAATTCTCTGCTTAATCTAGCAGAAGTATATCGGAGTCAAGCAGGAATGGAAATCAAACCAGAAGTAGATAAAAATCAGGCAGCAACTGAATGTGCCAAAAAAACAAAACAAAGAACATAAGGTGAAGGACCAGAACAGAAGACATGACGTGAAAAATCCATAAATATAGTTGCAAATACAGAAAACGTTTGGAAGAACCTTATGTTGATCAGGAACGAATGCAAGAATGGTTAAGGAGAGGCAAATTCAAACCGAGAAATGAAAAGTTAATATTGGCGGCCCAAGATAGTGGGCTATGTACACGCTGATTTACAATGTCCATTGAACATGTGGAGAAACAAACAAATGTAGGCTGTGTAAAACAGAATAGGAAACAGTCACACACCTTGTTGCTGGTTGTGACACACTAATGGCAGAAGATCACAGTATTAAAAACCCAAAAGGTTTGGAGAAATTAAAAAAAAAAAAAAAAGGAGGCAGAATGAACTGCATCATGACCATCCCAAACTGCCTGTTTTACAAATCAATTTAGTTCGCTGAGATCCAAAACTGGTCTCAGGTCCCCTGTCTTTTCTGGAACTAAAAAGAACCTTGAGGAGACTTCAGATTCTTATTGGGAGACCTGCTGGATTACTCTTTTGACGAGCAACTCCTGGACCTCTGTTGCTACAGATGACTGGGTGGAATGTTGGCAACGCTTCACTTTTTTCTTGGATTTTCTAAAACGGGTATTGTGTATCCTCTGAATATGACCCTTAGCACCCATGGATCTTGAGTTCTGCTTTGCCAGACTACAGGGTATAAGCAGAAGTGCCCCTTGAGTGCAGCTGCTGGGCAAGAGTTCTGGGATGCTGGTAAGATTTCTGTGTGAATGGAGCACAGAAACCTTGATTCTGAGGACCATCTCTGCACTTAGGGTGACATCTTGTGGAATTGCCTCCACCTCTGCCACTGGGAGGCCTATGTCCGGAAGTGTCCTTGTAAAAATGTTGACATTTTTTGAACAAAATTTTCATTCCTGGAGAAGGATCTCTGAGGAGCTGAAAAATTTATTCCAATGGCAGAAAAGGTCTTACCATCCTGTTCACTTCTGGTGAGTGTATCCTTGACCTTCGGTCCAAATAAAGTGGAATCATCAGATGGGGCATTAATAAAGGATGTTCTGAATCTTCTTGCAAAGTCGCAAATCCACATTCAGGCATGACAATGCATCATAAAGCCAGTACTAGCTGCATGGACTGCACCATCTGCTACATTAGAAAGCAGTGTGAAGGCTACATTTGAGGGGATTGTATGGTAGACAAAGTACAGTTGTGTACACTTACCATAAATGTAGATGTTCGAGTGTATTCACTGTTGCAGTCATCACATTTGGGTTATGCCTGCCAGGGTAGCCCTCGGCTGGCCCGAATACCAGATACTTAGTATTTCTAGGTCGGTTGCTGTCACTTGAGGACTGACGTCAGGTCGTCAGTAGTATAAAGTAAGGCAGCCGACACCATTATATCAGTTTTTCTTGCCCTAACCTGTCAGGAACCCCCAAGTAGGATGCCAGGGTCTGGTGGAATAAACCCCACCAGTGGAAAATAAATACCAATAAGTCCCTTGAAAGGAAAGGAGTACAACAAGTTAGATTGGTAATAAAAGGAGAAGAGAAGAAAGGGGGATGGAGTGGGGGGGGGGGACCAGGACTGCAACAGTGAATACAGTCGAACATCTACATTTATGGTAAGTGTACACAACTGTACTAGGTTCTTCGTGTTTCACTGTTGCAGTCATCACATTTGGGTTGATTTCCAAAGCTGGGGAAAAGGGTGGAGGCAGTCAAAGAAACTAGGGTCTGGCTAGGATACCCAGCAAGACTGCAGAGGCAAACCCTGCTCTTGATTTGGAAAAGATAGGCAGGTGGTAATGCTTGGTAAAAGTGTGAACAAATGTCCGGGCTGCAGCCTCCAGGATGTCCCTGGTGGGGACTCCTCTGAGGAAAGCCGCAAAGGTGGAGGCTACTCTGGTGGAGTGTGTCCTGACCCCCTTGGGGGAGGCTTTCCATGGTGTTTGTAGCAGAAATGGATGCAGTGTGCTATCTATTTGGAGATGGCTTTGGCTTCTGCTCCTGTAGCAAAGCTAACCAGCAATTGATCAGACTTTATGAAGGATTTAGTCCTGTCTAGATAGAATCTGAGCTGTCTGTGCATATTTAGAGAGTGAAGAATACTTTTCCCCTTGTTCTAGGGTTTAGGAAAAAAGGTGGGCAAATGAATGTATTGGTTGATAGCCACACTGGACACCACCTTGGGCATGAAGGAAGGGTTAGTTCTGAGGGATACCCTGTCTGCATGAAAGATGATGAAGGGTTCCACAAATATGAGTGCCTGCAGCTCAGAGACTCTTCTGGCTAAAGTGAGGGCCAGAAGAAATGCTGTCTTCCAGGAGAGAAATTTTAGCTCTGCAGAAGAGGCTGGTTCGAAAGGGGGTAGGGCGAGCTTTTCCAATACAAAGTTAAGGTCCCAAGATGGGGTTGGTGCCCTTCTGGGTGGCCTCAAGTTGCTAGTCCCTCTCAGGAACTGTTTGATCAAAGGGTGTGACAAAAGGAGCTGCTCAGTGGGAAATGAGCACAATAGCAGAGGCATGAATTTGTATAGAGGAGAAAGAGCGGCCCCTGTGTAGTAGGTCAGCTAAGTAATCCAGGATGAGAGGGAGGATTGTGCCGTATTGTCTCCCTCAGCCTGGATCCAGGTGCAGAACCTTTTCTATTTATCAGCATAAGACTAGGATATCTGGCTTCACAGATAACATCCAGCACCTGTTTACTGACGTTGTCAAATAGGTTGGGTGTTAGGGAATAAGCCAAGCCGCCAAATTGAGTGTCTGTTATTGGGGATGCAAGAATTCCCCTTCTCTCTGGGTCAGGAGGTTTGGAATCTGAGGAAGATGCCATGAGGGGTAGCGAAGACAGGCTGCACAGCAAAGGGTACCAGTGCTGTCAGGGCCAGTCTGGAGCTAAGAGAATGGTGTTTGGTTTTTCCTCCCTTATTTTGAGCAGTACCCTGGGGATGAGAGGTAGGGGAGTAAAGGCATAGACCGCTAGACTGACCCACGGGAAGGACAGGGCATCCACCTTCCAACCCATGCAGTGATGCTCCCTGGTGCAGAATTTGCTGAGCTGATGGTTGGTGTGGGAGGCAAAGAGGTCGACCTTCGGGGTTACCCATTTCTGTGTTATTAGGGTGAAGGTACTTCTGTTGAGTTGCCACTCATGTGGGTTTAGAAGATTTCTGCTTAAATGGTCTGCCAGAGAGTTGAGAGAGCCTGGTAGGAATTGTGCTAACAGGTGTAGTTGCATGGCAGAGGCTGTGCCAAAGGGTCATGGCCAGCCTGCATAGAGGGTAGGAGTGAGTCTCTCCCTGCTTGTTGATGTACCACATCACAGTGGTGTTGTCTGTTTTGATCAGGAGAACCCCTGGAGAGAGAAGGGGCTTGAAAGCTATCAAGGCTTGCTGCACAGACATCATCTCTTTTTGATTGATGTGCAGGGGAATTTGCTGTGGGCTTCACTGGCCCTGAATGCACCTGCCATCCAGATGTGCACCCCAAGCGTAGTCTGATGTGTCTGTGGTGAAGGCAGCGTGGGGTGGGGAGAAAGGCATCCCCTTGTTGTGGGAGCATGCTGCTGCCCACCAAAGAAAATCTTTTCTGAGGCAAGGAATTGTAGGTAGAAGAGTTTCCAGGTCTTGAGAGTGTTGGCACCAAAGGCTCTTTAGGTACCATTGATGTTTCCTCATATGCAGTCTGGCATACGGAATGAGTAGTATGCAAGTTGCCATGAACCCCAGAGCTTGCATGATTTTTCTTGCAGTTAGCTGGGGCCTGGTGGCTAGTTGAGAGAAGTAGGCTGTCAGGATAATTTGTTTCTCTGAAGTAAGGTATGCCATCTGGGAAGCTGTGTCCAGACTTGCTTCCAGGAAAATTATGCTTTGTCTGGGCACCTGTTTGGATTTCTTTTCAATGATTGTGTACCCTAGGGAGGTTAGTAGGGTCTTTACAAAGGCCCGGTGCTTGATAAGCTTCTCCTGGCTGTCTGCCTGAATAAGGCAGTTGTCTAAGTATGGGTAATCTGAATATTTCTTTGTCTGCAAAAGGCAATGGCTGGAGCCAAACTTTTTGTGAAAACTCTGGGAGCAGTAGATAAGCCAATGGAAAGCGTGGAGAACTGAAAGTGTTGAGACTCTGCCCTGATGGGGAGGTATTTCCTGCATGATTCCCTGATAGGAATGTGGAGATAAGCCTCTTTTAGATCTAGGGTGGCTAGCCAAGCGTCCTCAGAGAGTATGGGTAGCAGCTGCTGGAGTGTGAGCATTTTGAATTTTGGGATTACCAGGAAGGTGTTTAGAATGGATAGATCGAGGATGGGGCACCAGAAAAAGTCTAGAGTAGAAACCTTTGCCTATCTGTTCTGCAGGAACGTGCTCTACCGCCCTTATAGAGAGCAGGGAAAAGATTTGCTTTTGAGCCTCTGCCCACTGATTTGGTGGTAGATCTGTGAACCCTTCTGGGGATGGAAGTGTGTGGAAGGAAAATTTGTATCCCTGAGATACGATGTTTAGAACCCAGTGGTCCTTGGTAATGGTGGCCCAGATGCTTGAGTGGAAGAACAGTTTTCCTCCTAGGGGTAAGTGAAGGTGGGCAGAGGGAGGGGGTAGAGGAGAAGAGTCATTGTGAGTTTTTACCATGAGGGGTGGCTTAGAACTCCCTGGTTTTGAAGTGGAGGTAGTCCACTGCTTAGATCTCTGCATTCCCTGGGGCTCATGTCGGGAGGGGGGGGGGGGTCTGCTTCCATGGGACTTAGGCTAGGCCGATTTACTGGGAGCAGGAAAGGACCAGTGATTTGGAGGGACAATGCCTGCTGAACCTAGGGGGCTGGACCTGCAAGAAATCTTTAACTGTTTGCATAGATTTTGCTTTTTCTTCCATCTTTTTTAAGACCTCTTCTGCCTTAGTGCCAAATAAGCTATCTTTGTACAAGGGGGCATCCAACAATTTAGATTTGACATGATCTGGCAGGGGCTGTTCCTTAAGCCATGCATGCCTTCTAATGACAGATCCAGTGACTGCTGCCCTGCAAGAAGCTTCTAGGGCATCAAAACCACAGTGCAAGGTGTGTTTAGTTACTTGACTTGCAGAATGCATTAACTCTTGTAAATCATTAGATTCTGCCCAAGCAGGAATGGAAGACATTTTTTGTTTAAGGAGTTCCAAGGTATGTTGCTGAAATTTCAGCATATGGAACTGACAATTTAGTGCCTTGATAGCAAGAGTAGCTGAGGTGTATACTTTCTTACCCCATCTATCCAATGCTTGGGAATCCCTGTCCGAGGGGGTGGGATTCTTAGAAGAAGTTGCTTTAATTCCTTTTGGGGTTTGAGAAATGAACTCAAGGTCAGCTGTAGGATATTTAAATAGATACTTGTGTGAGTCAGGGACTCTATAGTACCTGTCTGGTTTTCTGGGAGCAAGAGGGAGGGCGTCAGGAGTCAAGCTGGATTCGAGGAAAACATCCTCCACAACATCCAGGACTGGGGGGATGGCCAAAGGTCTGTGTTGTGGAAGATCAAGGAATTCCCTGAGTCTCTTTTTGGACTCAGGGTAGTCCTGACTCTCCCATTGGAAGTACTCCCTTAAGGTATTCAGGTTTTCCCCAAAGGAAAAAATCCTCTTGGGGAGAGGCTGAAGGAACGGAATCCTCTGCATCAAAATCCTCATAAGTGGAGAGGGGTTGCAAGTCTTCATATTCAGATGCATCAGATTCAACTGACTCTTGGTCATACAAAACTACAGGGGACAGATCTCTTTTCCTTTTGGAGGAAGTAGCTTGGCTTCCCCTGATTAGCATGATAAGTTCTTCCGACATTTTAAGCATTTGAGACTGAGGCAGGGTAGCAGGCGCCTGACAGGGGGTCGTCGGTTTCTTGGGTGTGGTTCGTACTTGACACCTCTGGAACTCGGTAGTTTTAGAAAGAACGGTAGCTGTGAAAGAAGATGTCTGTTTGTATCGAGACTCGGTAGTGCAAAGGCCTTCCTCTGAAGCCGGTGCCTGCGCAGCAGCTCCGGACCCATCCAAGATTGAGACAACTGCAGGATCCTTAGTCGAAGAAGAGTTTTGTGGCATACCGGACTCCAAAAGGGTCTTGGTAGCAGCCTGCAAATCAGCAGAAGTGGGCATCAGGGGCTGTGGAAGCACCTCACTGTGGACCGGAGAAATGACGACTAGCTTAACAGAAGCGTCGTCGGTAGGTTTGGACCTGTGCGGTCTGTCTCTGTCTTTATCTTTATGTTTTTTCAAAAGATCTGCTGTCGGATTGCTTACGGAAGCCATATGAGGACTGTAAGCGAAAATATCTGGCTACAATAAGGGCCCAATGATGGATATTTCTGGCAGTGAACAAAGCACAGAAGCGACAACGAGGGACATCGTACTCTAGGCCTAAGCAAGTGACACAGTAAGAATGGAAGTCTCGGTATGGTATTTGTTTTCCACAAGGTTTTATCCCTGAGACACGATTAACTTTTTCTGACATCAGTTAATGCAAGAAAAAAGGATTCCTAATGGGGTATTTAGCTTTAGAAGACTTCAGCTTCAATTTGGTAGATGAAAACTCAGGTAGAGGCCAACCGGCACTCATGTGAACTGCTTCTGCTTTGGGCTCCATGGCAAGAAAGACTGATGTAATGGCGTCAGCTGCCTTACTTTATACTACTGACGACCTGATGTCAGTCCTCAAGCGACAGCAACCGACGCAGAAATACTAAGTCTCTGGTATTCGGGCCGGCCAACGGCTACCCTGGCAGGGATAACCCAAATGTGATGACTGCAACAGTGAAAAAAGAAGAACATCTAGGACTCTACACTTTTCTGGACATCCTCTTTTAAAGTTTCCACCAGAGAATTTGAAAATTATTTACTCATAACTTTCTGGAACCGTGTCAAGTGAGTCATATAGTTCAGCGCATGACTGGAGAAAGTGGCTGAAGCCCATGTCCATTTTCCCAATCTGTCTAATGCCTTAGACTCCCTGCTGTAGGATGAACAGTGGAACTCTCCTTGGATAGTGCCTTTTTAGTGGCTGCTGCTACCACCATGGCATCTACAGGGGGACCCTTAGCCCAGAATTTCCTATCTTTGGGGACAGCTAAAATTCTGTTTTTAGAGATGGGCTCTACCAAGCTTTTTGAGTGATGAGATCAATTAAAGGTCCGGAAGGGGGACAACCCAGGACTTTGAAAGGCCAGACCAAAAGGCTTCGAGAAACATTGACTCATCAGAAGGAGTTTTGGTGGACAACCCCCCATGCTCTTTCATCAATTATAGGATGTCTAAGGAGGAGATGCGTTTGGGGGAGGGGGGGAGCTTGCAGAGATTTCTCCCTCATTTAAGTCGGTGTCTCTGGTGACAAACTCAGGAGAGGAGTTGATGTGTGTTCTTTTACAAGTCCTTTTCTGGTGAATGTGCCTGGGGATTCCTGACAGAGACACATCAGAATCAGACAAGGGACTTGAGAGTCAAGTAGTCTCAAAGCCTAATGGATCCGACTGTCCCTATCTACCAGAATGAGAGGCAGTAGGTAGAGTCTTCAGGGGAAGTGTAGATGTATCCGAACTGTGTGAGCATACCAGACTTCTTAGACCTCTCCACAGCCTCGAAAGCTCACTCAGTCATGGGGGCTGAAGAAGAGCCCACCAAATTAGAAATGTCAAAAGCCCTCTCAAATTCAATGGATGAATGCCCTAAGGAGGACCTCGAAACCGGTCTAGTGCCGAGGCTCCAAGCGACAATGGTGGCTCCAAAAGTCTTGGTGTTGACTATACCAATGGAGCCCTGACACTGATGATCTGGCTCCAGGACTCTGCCGGACCCGAAAGCATCAGATTTAAGCGAGTGAGGGAAGATGTTAAAGCAGAAGTCTCGAGCACTGTAAACTCTAATGCTGGCACCGTAGGAAGGCTGGATCCAATGTACACTGCCTCGAAGTGGGGATGGAGCAGGAAGTTGAGAAAACTGAACAGTCAGGGTGGAAAGGACTGATCCTGGATCCTTTCTTGGGGATGGTGCCAGGAGGCTTCCCATTTGAATCCGTGTCCTCAAAAACCTCCTTATCATTAGGTCAACTTTGAACTCTGTGTGATATCTAATAGATCGGCCAGATCTGGAGGAAGAAGGTATCGAAGCAGGCATCGTTAGCACTTTCTGTAGAACTGGAGAATGAAGCTAGGGACTGATGGGCCAGAGTAAATGACAATTTCAGAGACAGAGTCTGAATGTGAGAAACAATCTGATCTAACTGTCTAGGCACCTTTGATGCCAGACTCAAAATAGCTGTTGGGTCGGGAGACCTTTTCTTAGCTTTCTCTGGACAATCTTCACATGGTCTTGACCTTTGATTTCTCTCTGGTTTCCTCTCATTCTTTCTTTTGCTCTCTCTCCTTCTCTTTGTCTCTCTTCTTGTCGCAGGAAGGGGAAGAAGTGGACACATTTGGGTCCAAGGTGCTCTTGGACCATGTGTGGAGAGGAAGAAAGCCTTTCAAATTTAGCATTTCTTTATGCTCTTGATGGGCTCTGGTGTGAAAAGCAGCACATATGGAACACAAAGCTTGTAGATGAGAGGGGCCCCAAGGAGTTTACACACTAAGAGTGGAGGTCTTGGGGGCCAATTTTATGCCTGCAGGAAGAGCACATTTTAAAACCTGAGGACATCAGAACTAAATACCTAAAGTACTATAAATGCACTATTCAAGAAGAAAAATGCTATAACCTAAAGCTAAAGATACTATGAGCATGAACACATGCATACACAAGAGAAAAAAATTACACTCTGTACCAAAATCCTAATCTATAACAATACACTAAATCATAACCCTACTACAAAGTTATTTAAAACAGAGGAGGAAAAGGCATTCACTTACATGAACAACAATGGAGCTCTCGGTCCATGTGTCTGCTTTACACAGGCAGCAAACGAAATCTGAGAGAATTCATACAAGTGAGGGGAAGGGGAGGAATCGGAGCTCTCAGATCCAAAGCTTTGGTACAAGGCACCGAAGTTGGATTCGACTGGATCTAACAACTCACATGCTGAATCAGAAGAAAAAAGACAATACTCAATTCATCTTTTTTACCTCTCTTATTGATGATGTATTACTGGTTTTCTATTTTCTAGTTATGGCTTTCTTAGCCACTATAGACACTAAAGATAACAACACTTTCACCCTTTTAGTACA
This sequence comes from Protopterus annectens, assembly GCF_019279795.1. Lineage (NCBI taxonomy): Eukaryota > Metazoa > Chordata > Ceratodontiformes > Protopteridae > Protopterus > Protopterus annectens. The sequence goes on from NC_056725.1 coordinate 615,033,039, forward strand.
TGTTATTTTACACCAAACTCTACAAGAACATCTACATACTGAGGTTAAATTCTCTTTCAAGTATGAGATGCAGCTCTTAGTACACTGCTCAATTCATTTTTGTACTGAAACAACTCTGCACACTCCCAAAATATTTGCTCCCAAGAACCTGTTTCTGAGCCATCACATCTCTAAAATATGGCTTTGTCTGTGGGAACATTTTCTCAAGTATCATATTTGTGCAAACATTTGCATGTATGCATGTAAAACAATGCTCAGTTTTCTTGATTTAGTTGCATATCATGGGATAAGACACATTTCCTCCAGCAATCATCTATGATATCTCTACTTAATCATTCACTCCATGCTACTTTTAACTTTATACTATACTGTTTTCGCGAATCTAATATGCTTTTATATAATGTCCTTACATTCAGTGCTGCAGTATTCTTAACATAAGGGATTACCTGCTGTGGAAGCCCGACATCTGGCCAGTCTACCAAAGACACCTGTTGCTTTAAAGGTACGCCAAACATCACCCAAATTCTCCTTATGTACAGTAGGGCATAAAGGTGACGTCCAGGCCTACCATAGCCAGAATTTCTTTGCCACCAGTCCAAATATACCTTTTCAGTGGTCTGTTTACCTGTGTCCATTTTCTGCCAGTTGAATGCATTTACGTTCTCCAGTGACTACATACTCCTGTTTGCTGACTTCTTTGGAGTTGCAGATAAGTGCCCGTTTGGGGTTCTCGTTTTTTCTTGTCTTGTTTTCAGCTCCTTGGGGTTAATGTCATCCAGGAAGGGTAAATGCCAGTGTGGGAGACAGATTCCCCTTAAAGACTGCCATAATAAGTGCTTTTTTTGTCTAGGAGCTTTTCAAGACCATACGTCTTGTTCAATTTGTCAGGCATTAGTCCTGAAAACCCTTCTCAGTAGACTTTTTTCTCTTTCCTTGCATCTTGAAAACCAGCATCTTAAGCTTTCCATTAAAAATACGATGGAAGGAATCTCCTGCCCCGAGGGTCAGCCATTAGTAAAGAAGAAGGTGAAAATGGTACAACTGGAATCTTCCACTTTCCAGGCTCTGCCAGGTGTTTCTCCAGAGTTTGTTACAACCCCAGAGGTTTGCACGGCCGTGTTGTCAGATTTCTCTGCCATGACAGTGTTGGAGGCTGGTGAGGATCTGGCTGGCAGCACGTCCTAAGATGCTTTGCAGGCATCTGTCTCAGACATTTGGGGGAACCATGGTTGACATTTTCCTAGGGACCATAGGGAGTTCTTCCATTTTTAGTTCGGAAAGAAGTTCCTACTATGGTTCCTGACTGTCGTCCTGGGTCTGGGCCTTCTTACTTTTTTGAAGGGGACATTCCCTTAAAAAAGAAACAAAAACGTAAATATGTTTCTTCTGCTCTTACAGATCCACAAAGTGACTGGCATGCCTTTACTCAGGGGCTATTTACTGCTTTAATGTCCTTAAAGCCTCCTCAAGGGGTTTCAGTTCCTCCTCCTCCTTGGTCCTCTACTCCTCTTAAAAGGCCTAGAGAACAGCTTCTTCTGAGGAAGAGTGAGATTCCAATGATGAATCCCTGATTGATTCTACTCAAATCCTTTCTCCTTTGGACTATGGGTCAGAGGAGGAGGAATCTATTAGTCCTGATGTTCCTGTTGAGGAGATCTCCTTTGGTGACACACTCTCTAGGATGATGTATTTTCTTTTAAGTGGGATTGTGCTCAAGTCTCTGATATTCATAACAGGTACTATGAGTTGATGCAGCTGGAATCTCTTAACCCTGCGGCTATTCCTCCTGTTTTGGCTGTTTTGCTGGATGCTTTTTCCAGTGCCTCTCATGCACCTGATTCTCTACCCTCATCTCACAAAAAACTTGTCAGGTTTTACAGGGTGCCTGAGGATTATTATTTTTTATATAAATGTCCTGCTGCTGACTCCTCTATTGTGTCTGTAGTTTCAGACAAGACATCTCATTTGCTTCCTTCACCCAAGTTATTGCCTTCTGACAAGGACAGCAAAGTAATGGAAAGGTTGGGTAAGAAGGTTTACACTTCTGCTACCCTAGATTTTAGGGGTATTAATTATCAGACCCATATGTTTAGGTATGTGTTGGTTCTTCTTTATCGGGCCTGTCAACTTATTTCTGATTTTCCAGACTCTGAGGGTAAAACATCTGTTCTTTCCTTGCTAGGGACTTCTTCTCAAGCCATTCATCATTCTATTAAATGTAGTTATGAAGCGGCAAATGCCTCTTCTGGGGCTGCTGTTTTTGGTTCAGTGATGAGGAGGTATTCTTTTCTTAGGCTTTAACCTCTACCTGATGATATTAAGGCTAAGTTGACAGATGCTCCTCTGTATTCCAAGCTTTTGTTTGGGGAAGCTGCTGTTTCTTTGCTAAAGTCCCTTCAGGATAAGGGTAAGGCTTTACAGGAGCTTAAACATGTGTTTGTTTCTCCTGTGCCTAAATTTCAGAGAAACTACCCCACTAAGCCTGCGTTTGTTCATAGGCAATCCTGCCCTTCTACTAAAGGTAAGAAGAGTGGCAAACGGGCTCCTCCTGCTAAGGCTCCTCAGTTTTCAGGGACTCCAAAGCCTTCCTTTCCAGACAAACCAGGTACTGTATGACTATCCATCGCTTCTCAGCCACATTCCTCTTTGTCTTTGCCTTTTTTTTCTCTTCCTGTTTGGCTTCAGATCACTCAGGATTCTTGGATTCATCAGGGGTACTTCACGGGGTAGAAATATCATTTTCCTTTTATAGGCATTCCTCAGCCTCCTTGGGAACAACTTTCCTTTTACCCAGAGGTTCTTCAAAATCTCTTGACTAAGGGTATTATTTAAGAGGTGCCTGTGTCCCAGAGGGGGAAGGGTTCTACTCCAGACTGTTTCTAGTGTCCAGGAAAGATGGCACTTGGAGACCTATTCCTGACCTTTCTCATCTAAACACTTTTCTAAAAGTGCCTTCCCATCAGATGTTGTCCCTTCAGACTCTGTTTCATCTCTTGCTCCCTCAGGCCTATATGGTGTCTCTGGATCTCAAGGATGCTTATCTCCATATTCTGATCCATCCTCTTTTCTGGAAGTCTTTGCATTTCTCTGTTGCTTCCTGGTATTTTCAGTTCTCTGCTTTGCCCTTTGGACTTTCTACTGCCACAGGGGTGTTCAACAAATGCCTTGCTCCTGTGACTGCTTTTTTGCAGACTTCAAGGGATCCAAATATTTCCTTACCTGGATGACCTGTTGATTCAAGCTTCCTCTCCAGAGACCCTTTTGCAAAATCTTCATTTTGTCGTTTCCCTTCTTCAGAGTTTGGGGTTCACTATACATTTCAAAAAGCCTTCTCTGACTCCTTCTCAGGTTCAATGTTTTTCTAGGTTGCAGGATTCAGACAGTGCCAATGCTGGATTCTCTGCCCCCTCTAAAGGTCTTAACTGTCCTTTATTTCTTTCACACTCTTCTTCTTCTGGCTTCCATTACCTCCAGGGAGTTTGAGTTTCATGGCATCCAATATTTAGATGCTCCATCTGGCCAACTTGACATGAAAAAGTTTCAGTGGTTTCTGAAGTGAGTGTGGCTTCAACATGCACACCCTCTAGACTTTGTAGTTTCTCTTTTTCCTTGACTCAGACAGGAACTTCACTGGTGTATTTAGCAGTTATCTCTGAATCCAGGGATCCCTTTTTTTCTCCCTCTTCCCTCTCAGAAATTGTTCACAGACACTTCAGACATGGGATGGGGGAGCAACATTTGGCTCCTTAAAAGTTCAGGGGGAGTGGTCACCTCAACAGCAGAAGGAGCGCATCTCTGTCAAAGAGACGAGAGCTCTTCTGCTGGCTCTTCAGGCCTATCATCCTCTTTTCTCTCCAGGGCCTCTAAGGTTTTCACAAACAATACCACAGTGATGTGGCATAGCAATAAACAGGGAGGAACAAGATCTTATCTTCTTTGCTGATTTGCACTTTTGGCATGGGATCTTGCTGTCAAGTATCAAGTGACTCTTCAGACAGTTTATATCCCTTCTGGTCAGAACATTGTGGCAGACACTCTGAGCAGGTCCTTAACTCAGTCCCAAGAATGGATGCTTCACAGGGATGCGTTTCTGAACATTATCCACCAGTGGGGTACTCCTCAAGTGGATCTTTTGCCTCTCCTCTGAACAGACAACTTCCTCTGTTTTGTGCCAGAGTCCCACGTCCTCTGGTGTGGAAGGTGGACGCCTTCTCATTTTCTTGAAAGGGGATGTTTCTTTATGCATTCCCTCTCCTTCCTCTCATTCTGAAAGTCCTGTTCAAAATTTAACAGGATGCTCCCAAAATCTTGTTGGTAACTCCTTTTGACAGCGACAGCACTGGTTCCCCCCTGTTCTGCATTTAGTCTGGGGTAATCATCACAAGTTACCTCACAGGGGGTGGATCTATTCTCAAAAGACAAAAGATCTCTCATCCATCCCCACCTGTCACCATTTCAACTGTGGGTGATAGGATTTTGATTCCTCACAGACACCTTTTTTTTCTGGGGATGTGCTGCAAATCCTGCAGGAGGCCAGGAAACTTACTACTACAAAATCTCACTTTTTCAAATGGAAATGGTTTTCTATTTGGTGTCTCTCTCATAACCTGGACCCACTTACTGTGGATGTTCCTTTGGTTCTCTCTTATTTGTGTGAGTTGCTCAATGCTGGTTTAGCTTAGTCTTCTATTAAGGCCCACTTATCAGCTATCTCTGCTTGTCTGCCTTTTTCTCTTCTTTAGCTTTTGGATTTGAGGTGAAAGTTGAAACAATTTCTTGAAGGCGTCTTTAATATTAGACCTCCCAAGAAGCCTGTTTCTCCTTCCTAGGATCTTAATTTTGTTTTGCAGAAGCTAACTAAGGCTCCTTTTTGAGCCTGCTGTTTCTTCTTCTTTGCAACATTTTTCCTGTAAGACTGTTCTTTTGTTAGATCTTACTTCTGCCAGACAGGTGTATGATTTACAGGCCCTTATGGCTTGTCCTTCTTTTTTGATCTTTCATAAGGACAGAGTGTCTTTGCGCATTAACCCTTCTTTTATGCCTAAGGTGGTTAATGAGCTCTCACTTAATCAGTCTATTAATCTGCCTACTTTTTTCCCATCTCCGCAAACTGACAGTGAGTGGGTGCTGCGTACTTTGGACGTGCATAGGAAACTTAGGGTTTATTTGGATAAGACTTAGGCTATTAGAAAATCTGATCAGTTGTTATTTCTTTTCATCCTAGATCTTTGGGGCTTGCTGTATCCAAGCAAACTATTTCTTCTTGGATTTCTATGGCTATTTCTTTTTGTTACACTTTTCATGGCAAGAGCTTTCCCTTTTCTGTCAAGACTTATTCTACTAGAGCTGTGGCTTCTTCTTGTGCTTTTTTGAAGGGTTAGATACTAATACTATTCTTGAAGCAGCTACCTGGACTTCTGTGGTAATTTTACCAAGCACTGCAAGTTGGATGGTATCCCCAGAGCTAGGGCTGGTTTTGCTAGTGCCAATCTTCATGGCTTTCTAGGGGACTCTTCTGCTCCTTCCCCCTCCCTAGTTTCCTCTTCAGCTTTGGCACTCTTCCATATGTTAAGAATACTGCAGCAGTGAATGTAAGGACATAGTACAGTTGTGTAAAATGTTACCATAAAGATAGATGTCCTTGCCTTCACTATTGCAGTATTCGCCCCTTCCCTCCTTCTCCCCTATTCCTTTGCCTTCATGGATGTACAGATTACTTATTGGGTTCCTTGGACTGGTGTTCCTACTGGGATAATCAGCTGTGACTATGGTAGGCCTGAACGTCACCTTTATGTCTATGCTATGCAAGAAGGGTTTGGGTAATGTTCAGTATACCTTTAAAGCAACATGAGTCTTTCTTGACTGGCCGGATGTTGGGCTTCCATGGCAGGGAATCACATAAATTAGGAATACTACTGCAGTGAAGGCAAGGACATCTACTGTTATGGTAAGATTTTACACAACTGTACTTTCTACTTGTTACTCTTTTCCAGTCTGCTATTCCTGTTCTAGCCTCAATTATAAAATCTACTATTATTGGTTTAACAAATCCATCTTTTGCACATCTTTCTTCATCTCTGACATCAGACCTGTATAAGCAAGATGATCTGTGTTTATCAACTCAAAAGTTTGTATAGCTTCATCTCATTTTATTAACTCATTTCCTTTTATCATATGATCCCAAAGTCTTGGTTCTTTTTATGTTCTTTTTTCTTCGGTTCTTTTGTCTTTCTTTATCAAATGCTCATATTTTCTTTTGTGTCTTTCTTGTTACTATATGTGGTATAGCCTACTGGTGCCTTTTTTTTCCAAAGGTGTAATTTTCTTTAACATGAAGACATGCTTTGATATCTTTATGTGTATAAGGCAGCATATTCCTTTCCAAAATCAACCCAATGTCCACATGTGATCCTACAGTTGCCTCAGTGGGCACTATGCCTACCATGTCCTTCTATTTGGGTATATATTCCAAGTCAAATATGTTAACCTAAGCTACATGGCCTTATAGTATGTCTTTACGTCTGATAGTCCCAAACCACCCTGTTCCTTTGTCGGGTCTATATTATAAAATCGACGGTTGAAAACATCGAACTCCATATGGTCAATGTCTTCAAACATCGAACTTATAAAAAAAAAAGAAAGAAAAAAGTACCCTATCAGGTTTAAGCAGGGGGTAAGCCCCCCTGAACTCCCCGCTACTTAAATATACCAACTCCGAGACCGCACTACATTGCAGTAAACGGAAATCTCCCCTTATGGAGATTTCCGTTTACATGTTCGATGTTGTGCACTTTCGCTATTCTTGTGTCGACAATATCAGCTTCGATATCGTCGGCTTTCGAAAATATAATATAAACCCTCTTTGCCAGTATTAGATTTTCCAATTGCAGTCTTTCTCCTTTTTTATCCCAAAACAGTTCCTTAATTTCCTTTTTCACATTCTTCCATATTTTATCTTTTGTTTGATACATACAAGCTTGACCCACATAAAAAATCTCTGGAACAAACACAACTTAATTGCATGCATCTTACTGTCAACGTCCGTAAATAATTTTCGTAGTATTGTCTTAATTTTTGAGTAGTTTCTTCTCGTATCTCTTTAGCTGTTGTCCAACATCCTGTTTCAACCAAACTCAGAAATATCTAATTTTGTCATGATCCTCCCCCAAAATACGGGAAACTCTGTACCAACTCGTACTGGGGCATAATTTTTTTACTGCAGCCTTTGTTTTTACTTCATTTATTAAAAAAAGAAGTTATGTACTCACCATAATGTTCCATCTGTGTTGTCGATCTTCATTTATCCTTGACCTGTAGGTTCGGTTCTGAAATCGGAACAGACTCAGCCGTACTACAGCCAACGAGGACCAAAAAATCTTGAGCTCTTCTCCCTACCCATAATGCTCCTCTCTATTTTACTCAGGTCGAGTTTGCTCATTGACAGATACATATGATATGTATCCTGAAAGTACTTTTTTGGAGACCATATCTAGTAAAGGATGGCTAAAAGGACTCAAATAAAGACTCAGCTTGTTCCACCAAGAGATATCGAAGGTTGGGGGTTGGAGGGAGGGGGCGTCAAGGAAAATGAAAATCGACAACACAGATGGAATGTTATGATGAGTACATAACTTCTTTATCTGATGTTGTCAATCTTCATTTATTCCTTGACCTGTGGGACAGAGTCCCCAGCTACTTTTTACCCTGGGTGGATTCATGGAAGAATATTCCTGAGCACCATAGAACCACAGGAAACTCTTCCCCTGGAGGCCAAATCCAATTTGTAATGAATAATAAAAGTATGAGGAGTAGCCCAAATTGCTGCTGCAGAAATGTCATCCAAGAAAGCTCTGGAGTGAAAAACTGCAGAAGTGGCTATTGCTCTGGTAGAGTGTGCTTTAACAGGTCCAGGTAATTCAACATTTGTTGGTATATCTGAAGGATATGCAATCTTTCAACCATTTATAAAGTGTAACTTTGGATACTGGTCTACCCAGTCTAGCACTAGAAAAGGCAATAAACAGTTTATCAGGTTTTCTGATAGATTTTGTTCTATGAAGGTAGAAACGCAATTGTCTGTGGATGTCTACTAAGTGCAAATAATATTCTCCTTTATTTGAAAATTTTGGAAAGAAAACTAATAAATTAATAGTTTGATCAATATTTGTCTCAGAAACAATTTTTGGAAGAAAGGATAGATTAGTCCTTAACAAAACTCTATCTGGATGAAAAGTCAAATATGGTGATTTATCGAATAGTGCCTGAATCTCTGAAATTCTTCTAGCAGAAGTAATTGCTATTAATAAAGCTGTTTTCCAAGACAAGTACTTTAGATCACAAGAGGCTGCAGGCTGAAAAAGGGGATATATCAAAGTCTGAAAAACCAAGTTAAGATCCCATGGGACATATGGGTCTTTATAAGGAGGCCTCAGCATCAAAGTGCCTTTCAAAAAGGCCTTGCAAAGTTTATGAGACATTAATGAGGTGTCTTGTAACCCACTGTCAAAATATGAAATGGCCGCTAGTTGAACTCTGAAGTAGGAGCTTCTGCTTCTACCATCAAAAAGCAGTGTCAAAAACTCTAAAATATTTGTGATGAGGGCTGAAAGACAATCAGTGTCATTACTACAAGCCCAACCTGAGCATTTTTTCCATTTACTACAATAAAGTTTTCTAGTGGAGGGTTTATGCGAGGCCAAAATAATCTAACAGACTGTAGAAGACATAACGTTATGCCTGGCAATCAGTGGAAGTGGAGAAGCCATGCTGTGAGCTTTAGGTTATGAAGGTTCAGGTAAACTAATCCCTCAGGATGGGACAAGAAATCTGGAGCTGGGTCAAGAGTCCACAGATGCTGAATCAAATTAGGCCAGAGAAAGGGGAACCAAATCTGTCAAGGCCAGAATGGGGCAATGAGGATCACCTTGCTCCTCAACCTGGTTGCTTTCTTCAAAAATTGAGGGATTAATGGTATTGGGGGAAAGGCATATAGACATCCCAATGGCCAATCGTGAAGGACAGCATCTGTCAGGGACTTCCCCAGTGGGGGGGGGCAGGGCAAAGTAGTTGCTGCACTTGTTTTGAGGCAATGCAAAGAGGTGGCAGCAAGGTGTGCCCCAGAGGCGAAAAATCATTTGTGTCACTTTTGGGTTGAGAAACCACTTGTGAGGCATGAGAATGCATCTGCTCAGCTTGTCCGCTACAACGCTAGAAGTCCCCAGGATGTGCGATGCTATTAGAAAGTGGGTGGAAGAGATCACCCACTCCCAAACTCTTAGTGCTTCTTAACAAAGGGGAGAAGACTTGGTTCCTCCCAGTTTGGTGATGTACCAGACAACTGACATGTTGTCTGTCTAGATAGCAATTTTCTCTGGAGGAAGAACAGCTTGAAAAGCCTGCAATGCTAACAGCACAGCACTCATCTCTAGGACACTGATATGCAAACTGGCCTCTGTAAGTGACCAAGTGCCTTGGACTGTCTTGCCCAGATAATGCCCCGATATGGAAGGCATCCATGGTCACTATGCCCTGGGGTTGGGGTTGTATAAAAGGTCGTCTCACTAGAATATCTGTGGAGTGAACCCACCAGAGAAGATCCCTTTTGCAATGGTTGACCACTAAAATATGATGTGACATCAGTAGATGAGGACTGGTCGACTGGGATGCAAGAAGCCACTGCAGAATCCTCATGTGGAATCTTGCTAGAGGTACAAAAGTAATGATCACTGCCAGAAAACCTAGAGCCTGCAGTACCAGATGTGCAGCTAATGTCTTGCTGCTGCTGAATCTCCTGACTTGAGATTTGACATTTGCTTGATGGGGAAAAGGTAGGGAAACTATGCAAGAGTTTATATTCAGATTCGCCCTATAAATTCCAGATTCTGCATTAGAATCAGATGTGATTTCTCGTGATTCCGAGGTGAGCACAAGTCTGACGGACATAGTTTCTTGACTTTTTTAAACAGATGCCTGGTGGGAGCAGTGAAGAGCCAGTCGTCCAAATAAGGAAACAATCTGTTTCCATGTAGTCTCAAGCGAGATGCTACCACTGCCATGTATTTGAATACCCTGGGGCTGTGCTGAGACCAAAGGGCAGGACTTTGACTTGATAGTGACTGGCTCCCATCCAGAAGCAGAGAAATCTCCTGGAGCGCTTGGCTATTTTGATGTGGTAACGCGTGTCCTGGAGATCTACTGAGCACATCCAATCGTCATTTCCTAAGAAGGGAATGATGGCCTTTACCATGACCATCTGGAATTTTTGTTTGTCGAACAGATTTGTTCAAAGCACTGAGATCCAAAATTGGTCTCCAGTCCCCTGTCTCCTTTGGCACTAAAAAGAATCCTGAGTAAATTTCAGATTCTTTCTGATTTGGGAGAACTTGTTGGATGACTCTTTTCTCTAGCAGTTTCTTGATTTCTCGAACTGCTGGTTCCCTCTGACTGGGTGGGACATCAGGGATCCTTTTGAGTTTTTTTAAATGAGTGTGAAAGGGAATGGTGCACTCTCTATTCATAATCCTTTGCACCCAAACATCTGTAGATGTTTTTAGACAGCCATGTTATTGTAAGGATAATAATCCCCCGACTGTTTCCAGAGGCAAGCAATCGGGCCTCCTTTCAGGAGCGCTGGTAGGGTTTGGCCAGAAAGAATCTCTGGAACCATGATTTTGTGGGCGACCTCTGCTGTGTGGATGGCGTCTTCTATTAAAACTCCCCCTCTGCCTCTGTGGGGGATACTACCACATGTGTCCTGGAAAAGCCCTTGGGACTTTTGGAACCACATCTTTCCACTCCTCTGGTTCCTAGAATAGGACGATCGAAGAGCAGAAAAACGTATGCCCACTGCAGAAAGGGTATTCCCATCTTTCTCATACCTGGACAAGGTCTCAAAAACTTTTGGGCCAAAAAGAGAAGATCCGTCAAAGGGTGCATTGACAAACAAAGACTTGAATGGCTCCGCTAATCGGCGCAAGCACATCTGGGCATGTCTCTGTATGGCTACGCCAGAACCCTCTGCTCTGTTCATCCCTTCAGCTGCATGTGCTATGAGCCTCATGGATGATTTGGCTATGGCCAGCTGAGAAGCAGCCTTTTCTTGAACTTCTTCTGATAAGGCTCCCACAAGGGAATCTGATAACTCTTTAATCAAATCCCTTTGAAGTCTTGTGAAATGTGCCATAAAGTTCAATGACCGCAGAGCAAAGGGCGAGGAAGTGTATACCCGTTTCCCAAACCTATCTATCACCAAAGACTCACAACTGGAGGGATGGATGGTAGAACTCTCCTCAAACAGTTCCTTCTTTGTGGCTGCCACAACCACCATGGCATCTACTGCTAAGCCTTTAGCCCAAAACTTAAAATCTTTGGGAGCTGAGATAATTTTGTCTCGCTTCTTAGGGATCAGCTCTATGGAATCAGGAGCCTTTCACTCCCGCTGCACTATTAATTTGATGAGATCATCAGCTGTAGAGTTACCCAAGAAGTAGATGGGCGAGAGCTGAAAGCTTGTAGGTATACTGACTCCTTGGGGGAAGGATGTTGAGACTTCCAGCCACCCCTCTGGTTAAGGATCTCAATCTTCAGGAGGTTACCTAGGTGAACCCACCCCTTCATCGTTGTCACTATCATTAGTGATGGATTCTTCCAGAGAATGCAAGTGGTTCCTCTTGCACTTTCTCCTGTGAGGGACTTCTTCAGTGGGAAAATCTGAAGAAGTGTCAGAAGAGAATAAAACTTGGACAGGTGTAGCTAGCAGCTTTGGCCCTCGCTGTCCCGATGCAGAGGCTGGTTGAGAGTCAGAATGAGATAAAGAATCAGGGATCAACTCCAATTGGGGTCACATGACTAGGTGCCCACAGAGGAAACTCCCCTCTCCATTGCCTGGAAGGCAGGTCTCCCCAAAGAGGGAAGGGAGCCCGGAACAGAGACAGACTGCCTCGGAACTGAAGTTAGTCCCTGCTCTGAGGAGGACTGCCCCTGACACCAAAGCTGGATTGGAGCTCATACATGCCAAGGCACCAAGGTGCAGGAACGGCGCCAAAAAAGATGGAGTAGACACCTCCCCCTCGGAACCAATGGTGGAACTCTCACCCCCAGGAGCTCTCTGGTTCCGAGAGGACCGAAGATCTCAGGTTAGTAGTCAGCCCCGGAGAAAAAGATCTGACCAGATCAGAAATTGTCAGTGCCGGAAGGATCGGAGCCTGTGTCTCCAAAACCCCAGATGGGATCAGAGGAGGAAGATATGGTGGAGTCATGGAGAAAGTAGTTCCTGAACTAGAGGTGGTCAGAACTGAGGACATAGGAGGCAATCCTCTCGCCGTAAAAACCTGATCCACTAGCCTCACCACATTCAATTCTGATATGCTCTTGGTGGAGATTTAGCTCTCTCCAAGAAGGGACTCGGCAATTGTTCCATATAGGGATCTACAGCTGGAGAATACTGCATTCTTGGAGGCATCAACTCTGGTTCTTCAAGAATTATTGTCGGAACAGTAGGAGTCAGTGCAGATATAGTGGATGGAACTGAAGTTGTCAGTTCTGAGGTCCTGTCCTGTTTTTGTAATGTCTGCTCCAGAGCCAAACATGCAAACAGACTCAGAGCTAAGGTTTTCAGTTCCACAGGCATTTTCAGAACCTCTATTTTAGATTTCTTAGCCACCGGTGCCGAAGGGGAGGTCAGCGCCGAGAGACTTTTCCTACTGTTTTTCAGTTTTGGAAGAGGAAGAAGGGTATGTTTGACTTTGGAACCAGATAAGGCCTCCTCAAAAGAAGATTTAAGCACGCCTTTCAACATTAACTCATTCTTTCGTTCAACTAAGGTTCTGTGACTGAATCCATGGCATACTGAGCAATCTTCCTGTAGATGTAATGAGCCTAAGCAATACACACACAGTGAAATGCCATATGAATTAGGCATTTTCCTCTCTTACTTTTGGCATTTTTTTAAAGCCCTTTCCTTTATCTGCCATATCTACGGAAAAAGAACAGCAGCATACAAAATACAACTTGAAAATTAAGAAAGGGAAATTTACAGTTAATAATTATCAGCAAATGTAGGCCTAGAATACACAAGGGTAGAAGGTATCAGTACAGAAAAAAGGAAAGTGTAAAAATAAAGTGCTACCAACAATAGTAGACAAAGAATACCAACGGTATAAGTATATATATATATATATATATATATATATATATATATGAAAAAAGTTGCTTGCTTTTTTTTTTTTTTTGAAGTAGAAAGTGAGAAAGTGAAAAAGTCTACCAACTATGGTAGCGAAGATTTCACCAAAGTGAAAAAGGGGAGCAAAAAAAGAAGAAATGTACAGTAGGGGGTTTTAAATCTAATATAAGAGACTAACAAAGCGTAAGAGAGACTATAAAGTACAGTTGTGTACCTACCATAAATGTAGATGTTCGAGTGTATTCACTGTTGCAGTCATTACACTTGGGTTATCTTGCTGGCAAGCTACCCGCAATCGGCCTGAATTCCAAAGTCTTGGTCCGGCGTCGGTTGCTGTCGCTTCTTCGCAGATGTCAGTGCACCAGGGGTATAAAAGATGTAGCCGACCCCATTTTCTTCAGTTTTTCTTGCCCCCGATGTCAGGTGTCCCCAAAAGGGTAGGCTAAAAAACATTGCTAATAAAAGCATGCACCAAAATAACAATACCTTCATCTACAAGCAAATACACCACATAGGTTGTATAGGATAGAGAAGTACAGATAAGTCCCAACAAAGAAAGGGGGATGGTGGGTGGGTAACCTGGACTGCAACAGTGAATACACTCGAACATCTACATTCATGGTAGGTACACAACTGTACTATGTTCATCGTGTTTCACTGTTGCAGTCATTACACTTGGGTTGAATCCCAAAGCTGAGGTTGGGCGGCTGGGTCTAAATAGAATTAGGAGTAGCTATAAGGCCCTGAAAGACTGCAGTGGCAAAACCTGCTCTGGATTTAGAGTAAAGAGGCAAGTGGTAGTGCTTAGTAAAAGTGTGCACTGAAGTCCAAGTTGCAGCCTCCAAAATATCCTTGGTTGGTACTACTCTGAGGAAGGCTGCTGAGGTGGCTGCTGCCCTCGTAGAATGCCCCTAGGCACTGATTTACCATGTTGTGAATAGCAGAAACGAATGCAGTATCCTATCCATTTTGAAACAGTCTGCTTTGAGATAGCCTTTCCTTGTGATCCTGCATCATATGCCACTAAAAGTTGCTCAGTCTTTCTGAAAGCTTTAGTTTTGTCCAAGTAGAAGCGTAGCTGTCTGTGTATGTCCAAAGAATGCAGAAGTCTCTCCCCTTTATACTGCGGGTTTGGGTAAAAAGTAGGCAAATGAATGGTTTGGTTAAGAGCCACACTGGACACTACCTTAGGCATAAATGTTGGGTTTGTCCTTAGAGAAACCCTGTCTGGATGGAAGATAATAAAAGGTTCCACAGCCATTAATGCCTGTAACTCTGAGACTCTTCTTGCTGAAGTTATTCCTAGGAGCAGAGCTGTTTGCCATGATAAGAATTTTATGTCAGCTGTATTGGTTGGCTAAAAGGAGGCATTGTGAGTTTTTCCAAGACAAAATTGAGGTCCCATGTAGGTATTGGTGCTCTCCTTGGAGGTTTTATGTTTTGGCCCCCCTGAGGAACTGCCTAAGCAATGGATATGAAAAAATAGGTGGGTCTGTATTGTAATGAGCTGAAATGGCAGAGGCATGAATCTTTATTGATGAGAAGGATAGGCCTTTGTCCAGCATCTCAGTTAGATGTTGTAAAATCTGAGGAATATTTGGAACAAGTGTGTCAATTCCTTGTGCCTGGTTCCAAGCACAGAATCTCTTCCATTTTTCTGCATAAGATTTTCTGGTGCTGGGCCTCCTGGCCTCCAAAATGACATCCATAACCGCTTTAGAGAGAGGTGTATTCCGAATGGTTACAGTATCCTCCATGCAGCTAGATTTAGAGTTCCGAGTTGGCTGTGCAGGATCTGATTGTTTTGTTGGGTCAGTAAATGTGAAATTTGAGGTAATGTCCAGGCTGGGCCTTGGGACAAGCTCCTTAAGATTGGGTACCAGTGCTGGCGTGGCCAATCCGGGTCAATTAGTATCATTTGTGGCTTCTCTTGTCTGACCTTTAGGAGCACCTTGGGGAGGAGAGGCAGTGGAGGAAAGGCATATACTGTAAGGTTGTTCCAGCTGAATGACAGTGCATCCACTTTCCATGCTTGTTTGTGATAAGTCCCTGCGCAGAATCTCTGAAGTTGGCAGCTGTGAGGGGAGGCAAAAAGATCTATGTCTGGGCGTCCCCACTTCCTTGTTATCATGCTGAAGATTTGTGGATCTAGTTTCCACTGGTGAGGGCCCATGAGGTTTCTGCTTAGTTCGTCTGCCAGAGCATTTGTTTTTCCTGGCAGGAATTGTGCTTGCAGGTGTACTTGGTAAGTCAATGCTGTGTTCCACAAAATCATGGCTTGTCTGCAGAGGGGATAGGAATGTGTGCCCCCCTGCTTATGTACCACATGACTGTGGTGTTGTCCGTCTTTATCAGCAGCTGTCCTGGGTGAAGTAGGTCCTTGAAGGCTGACAGAGCATTTTGTACAGCTAGCATCTCTTTTTGATTGATGTGTAGATGCCTTTGGCTTGGGGGCCATGTGCCCTGAATACATTTTCCTGCCATGTGGGCCCCCCAGGCATAATCTGATGCATCTGTTGTTAGTGTTTGACTGGCTGTGGGTACAGTGAATGTCTGTCTCTTGTTGTGGTGACAGGCCTGTGCCCACCATCGAAACTCCTGCTGTAGGCAGGGAATGAGGGAAATTAATGATTCATATTGAGTCCAAACACTTTTTAGGTACCATTGTAGTTACCTCATATGCAGTCTTGCATATGGAATTATCAGAATGCAGGAGGCCATGTAGCCCAGAGCCTGCAGAATTTTTCTTGCAGATAACTGGGTCTTTGTTGCCATGTTTTCGAAGTAAGAAGTCAGATGCCTTTGTTTGTCTGGCATGAGATAAGCCATCTGGGCAGTTGTATTTAAGCTTGCACCCAGGAATATTATCTCTTGAGAGGGTACTAGTTTTGATTTCTTTTCATTTACTGTGTACCGTAGGCAAATTAGTAATCTTTTTACAAATGCCAGATGCTTTAGTAGAATGTCTTTGGCCTCTGCTTGAATAAGGCAGTTGTCCAAGTAGGGATATATTTGAATTCCTTTTTGTCTGCAAAATGCAATTACTGGTGCCAGGCATTTTGTGAAGACCCTGGGTGCAGTAGATAAGCCAAAGGGCAGTGCAGAGAATTGGTAGTGCTTTGAGCCAGCTATGAATCTGAGATATCTTCTGCAAGATTGTCTGATTGGGGCATGCAGGTATGCCTCTTTGAGGTCCAAAGTTACAAGCCAACCCTTTTTGCCCAGCATAGGCAGAAGCTGCTGCAGAGTCAACATTTTGAATTTCGGAATGTCCAGAAAAGTATTTACAATAGACAGGCCCAGAAGCGGTCCCTATGCTTTGTCCTTTCTTGGTACCAAGAAAAGTACTGAGTAAAATCCTTGTCCCTGCTCTTGTTGTGGCACTGGCTGAATAGCCCTCATGTCCATGAGGGATGATACTTGGTTTTGTGCCTCTGCTCATTGACTGTGTGGCAGGTCCGGCATACCTTTCGCCTTTGGAAGGGTGTGAAAGTGGAACCTGTAGCCCTGAGAGACTATATTTAAAACCCATTTGTCCTGGGTAATCATGTGCCAATTTTGTGAAAAAAGTGCTTGCTTTCCCCCTAAGGGTGCTGCCAAAAGATAAATGCTTGGCATTGGCAGAGGGAAGTCATTGGGACTGTTTCCTATATGGCTGTGATTTGTCTTCTTCACTTTTGGAGGTAGAAGCACCCCACTGTTTGGGACTGTATGAGTCCTGGGGGTTGGTGCCTGCCTCTAGGGCATCTGTATTTGTGGCCTGTCTGACACGGGAAAAGACCAATTCTTAGAAGGCCAGTTCCTGCTAAATCTGAGTGGCTGCACCTGTAAGAAATCCTTCACTGTCTGCATAGATTTAGCTTTATCCTCCATTTTCTTCAATACCACTTCTGCCTTAACACCAAACAAAGTATCATGCTGTAATGGAGCATCCAATAATTTTGCTTTAACACGATCAGGCAGAGTCTGTTCTTTTAACCAAGCATGCCCTCTAATGACCGAGCCTGTGACAGCGGCCCTGCAAGAGGCCTCCAGTGAATCATAACCACATTGCAAAGTAGGTTTTCCCACTTGTTCAGCTGCATGCAATAAACCCTGCAATTCCTTGTTCTCAGCACATTCAGAATTTGTCAAAATTTTCTGTTTTAACAGAGACATTAAATATTGCTGATATTTAAGCATATGAAACTGACAATTTAAACCGTTACAGTCAAGGTAACAGAAGTGTAAACTTTTTTCCCCCATCTGTCCAGTGCCCTAAAATCTCTATCTGAGGGGACAGGGCTTTTTGCAGTAGCAGCTTTGACCCCTTTGGGACCCTGTGAAATAGTTTCTGGGTCAGCAGCAGGGTTTTTATATAGAAATGTATGAGAATCTGGAACCCTGTAGTATCTGTCTGGCTTAACAGGTGTAGGAGGTAAAGAGTCGGGAGACAGGCCGGACTCTGAAAAGACATCATCTGCAATGTCTAGAACAGGAAGAACAGCAAAAGGTCTGTGTTGAGGAAGTAAAAGAAAGTCTCTGAGCCTTTTCTTAGAATCTGAATAATCTTGGCTCTCCCAGTGGAAATGCCCCCTCATTGTATCCAAGGTTTCCCCAAATGAATAATCTTCAGAAGGAGAAACTGAAGGAATAGATTCTTCAGCATCAGAATCCTCATAGGGAGGAATAGAGTATCCCTGTTCTGAAGAGGAGTCAGAGGAAATGGAAACCTGATCAGAGGAATCATATTCAGTGTCTTGCCTAGGCCTCTTATCAGAAGGGGAATGGGAGCCCCTGATCAAAGTAATTAGGTCTTCGGCCATTTTGAGCATCTGTTTCTTAGGCAAGGAATCTGTTCTGGAGAATGCTGTACTCGTTTTCTTGTCTTTAAAGCTGTTTTAGTCTTTGTCTTTGATGCTGAAGTTGGCTTGATATAGAGATGTGTAGGTCTGAAAACACCCTCAGAAGCCGATGCCTGCTCAGTGGCTCCGGACCCATCTGAGGGATTAGTTTCCGAAGGCCCAATACCTTGAGTATCCAGAGGCCTAGCTGTCTCCACGTGGGAGTCGGAGGCGGCCTGTGGCTCTGAAGTAGCGGGTGTCAGGGGCTGCAAAAGCGTCTCACTGAGAACCGGCGACTGGCCTAGAAGAGGCTTCATCGTTGGTTTTGGACCTCGGATGACTGTCCTTTTCTTTATCCTTGCGCTTTTTATGAATTCCGGTCATCAGCTTCTCCGACGGCATTATGTAGTCAATCCGTTGGCCAAAGTAATGAAAATCAAAATCGAACCGACGCTTAATAGTGCACTGGTTAAATCTAGCACAAAACCGACAACTAGCAACGTCGTGGTCAGGGCCTAGGCAAGGAATACAGTAAGAGTGAAAATCCTTATGAAGTATTTGCTTCCCACAAGAAATACAATTGTTAACTTTTTCTGACATTGGTCTGGAGCAAGAAAAAAGTTTCCCCAATGGGGTACTTAGCTTTATTGAAGACTTCGGTTATGAAATTCAATTTCGAAAATATCAGGAGTCGGCCGACCGGCACTTGCGAACTGCTTTCGCTTCGGGCACCGCGCAGCAAGAAAGACTGAAGAAAATGGCGTCGGCTACATCTTTTATACCCCTGGTGCACTGACGTCAGGGAAGAGGTGACAGCAACCGACGCCGGACCAAGACTTTGGAATTCAGGCCGACTGCAGGCAGCCTGCCAGCAGGATAACCCAAGTGCAATGACTGCAATAGTGAAACACGATGAACATCAGATAGATAACTGGAACATTTATAAAATATAATTGTACTTAGCTTGAGAGATTTGGCAACTTGTCTGATACTGGAAGTGGCAAACAAGGTCTGAGGTAAAATGGAGAGCAGCCTTATGGGTAGGGAGAAGAGCTTGAGAGTTTGTGGTCCTCACAGGCAATTTCAGAACCAAACCCACAGGTCAAGGAATAAATGAAGATTGAAAACATCAGATTACATTTTATATCATGTTCCAGATGGAAAACATAATATTATGTCATTCGTAAAAAATACTATTTTCTCATTAGCATTTCTCCATTTATGTCAAATTATATCTATCTGTTTGTTTTTTTATGTCTTTGGCTAACAACTCTAAATAAGAAAGAAATTGTAATGGTGAAAGCAGACACCTCTGACCAGTTCATCTCTTACAAGTAAACACTTTAGACAGCTCACTGTCACATTTCACACTAGCTTGAGCTCCTCTGTAGATTTTAAATATTAATGCTATCCATGTTTATGGAGCCCAAAATCCCTAAAAAGTTCTTATATATATATATATAAATAGATAGATACACACACACACACACATACACACACACACACACACACACACACACACACACACACACACACACACACACACACACACACACACACAGAGTAACCTCTCAGTTAACCGGAACTCAAGCAACCAAAAAAAAAAAATAATCAAAGAAATACAGTGCAATTTTCATGTGTTACACTTTCTGTACCCCCCTCCCCCGCAGAAACATACCTTACGTTTTTTAGAGTTTTAAAAAGGAAGATAGGAATACATTTCCTCTCTCCCCAACCTAAGAACAAGTCAAACCTGGCTAAAACCTTACATTACCAGTGAGCAAATACTCCCTACAGGTTACGGCATACTAAGAGTAGACCGGCTAAACAAAAAAGGAGGTGGTGTAGCTATAATATTTAAAGAGCATCTAAACATCCATATCTTAAAATCTTCAGCTCCACAAATAGGCAATGAAGAAATAATATATACCAACCTCAAAATTAACCGAAACAAAACCATCAACATAATTGGATGCTACTTCCCACCTGGCCAAAACATCCCTCCACTAGAAAACCTCCTCAGCTGGTCTACCCACCATCTCCCCCAAGAAACTATCATCTTAGGTGATTTCAATATTGAATGGCAATCCTGTTCTGACAGCAATCCAACCCATCATGTACACCTTCATGGCTTCACCCAACTAGTCCAGTCACCAACAAGGATAAATAAAAACTCCAGCAAGCACACTACCCTGGATTGGATACTAGTCAGTAAGAACCCCCAGTCATATATAACAGGCTGCTTATCAGATAGCCTCAGTGATCACTCCCCAACATTCCTACTCAAAAAATACCTGTACTAAGCTAAACCTGTCATCTATCGTCAAATACGTAAAAAAATAAACTTTAACCCACTCACATTCATCTCATCCCTCAAAGAATGTAACTGGCATTATCTAAAGTACTTCAGTCTAGATGACGCAGTTGAATTTTTTAATACTACCTTCCTAAACATCCTTAATTACCATGCCCCCATAAGATTTTCCAGAACCAAAGCACAACCCTCCCCATGGCTACAGAAAACCACTAAGTCAGAAATGAAAAACAGGGATAAAGCCTGGGAGCACTGGTGCAAAACCGAACCCCCCGCAGCTAGACAGAAATTCCTAGAACTACACAATAGAGTCAAAAAGCTAATAAAACGGGACAAATTCCAATACTACCAGTCTGCCCTGGACTCCTCACAACACAGCCCCAAACAATTCTGGTCCTCCATAAACTCCATCCTCCACCCAGGTAAAGTCAGTACCCCTCCTCCTAACATCCCTCACTCCTCAGAAAATATTGCTACCTCATTCAACACACACTTCACCCAAACCATACTATCACTAACTAAACAACACAACCGCCCTCCCCTCCAACCCACACCTTCAACTAGTAATCTCCCCACTGCCTTCTCTTTTTCTCCAGTACCTACCTCCAACATAAAAAAACTCTTAACTAAACTTAAACCCACCAAATTAGCAGCAGACAACCTCCCAAGTGAATACCTACAAATCGCAGTTGATGCTCTGGCCTACCCAGTATCCATCTTGATTAACCGATCTCTGTCAGAAAGTTACGTTCCCACATTGTGGAAAGTCTCACATATAATTCCCCTCCACAAAGGCGGACCCTCTGCAGAACTAACCAATTACCGCCCCATAGCTATTCTCTCTCCACTCTCCAAAATACGAGAGAGATGCATACACTCAGGTCTCACACTACCTCCTTACTAACAACCTCCTTTCCAGTACTCAGCATGGTTTCCGACCAAACCATATCACCACTACTGCCTTACTCTCCTTTACTAACACTATCCTTCAGCATAAAAACAATGGCTATCTCTCCTCTGCTACTTTCCTAGACCTATCTAAAGCATTTGACATGGTCCCACACAAACAACTTATCTCTGTCCTCAAGAACCTATCCTTCTCACAATCAGTCACCAACTGGTTTCAGAGTTACCTGTCTGACCGCCAACAATCCGTTGTATGGCAGAATGACATATCTCCCCAACTACCTGTGTCCATAGGGGTTCCCCAAGGATCCATCCTTGGACCCCTACTTTTCTCTGTTTACACCAATACTCTAGCCTCTGCCACCAAACATGGCACACTCATCCAATACGCAGATGACTCAACCATCATCTGCTCAGCCCAGTCCCTACCCAAACTGCAAAAAGTCACACAGCAAGCCTTTTCCTCTGTTGAAACATGGTTATCCGATGCCCAATTAATACTCAACCCAAACAAAACTAAACTACTCATCTTCCAACCCACCAAACATACTCAAAACAACTCTCACTTTAACATCACAGCAAAAGACAACACCACTATATACCCAACTGAACACACCAAATTGCTAGGAGTGGAAATAGACAATAAACTAAAATTTGACATTCACGTATCCATGACCATAAAAAAAGTCCACAAAAAACTAGGAGCATTATACAGAAATAAACAATTTCTCACCAAAGCAGCAAAGATTTCAATAGCAAATTCCCACCTTATCTCCACCCTGCTTTATGCCACTTCAGTATATGCCAACCTAAGGCAATGTGATCTAAACAAGCTAGAGACCTGCTACAACAAAATCGCCAAATTCACCACAGGGGCATCCTACCGTAGTCACCACTGTCTCTCACTTGCTGAACTGGGCTGGCTTGAACTCCCTCACCTCCTTCAGTGGTATCAACTCTCACTAGCCCACAAACTAGTAAACCATCCACTAAATGTCCCATCCCTCCAGAATCTACTCCAACCCTATCGCACCACCAGACCACTAAGATCCAGCAACAAAAATCACTTGCAGATCACTAAAGCCAATAACTCTGCTGGTGAAGCACTATTCTCTTGCGCCATAGCCAAATTATGGAACTCACTCCCACCCACAATTACCTCCGTACCATCATGCACCAACTTCAAAACTTTATTAAAAGCGCACCTAAAAACATGCTGGCTATGCCCTTGCAACTTCCACTCTAATATCATCCACCCCATCCAACTACTACCTTTCTTTCACCTCCACTAACTACCTTGATGATAGCAAGTAGCAAGCTCAGATGCTCATAAGCCTAGTACTTATTATACAGCAGGACCTTCTCATTGTTACATTTGTTAAAGCCTGTTATGTACTTCACAGATAAAGATTCTAGTTGTCTACTGATGTACTATGTTCTTCATCTGTGAATATGTTGTAAGTAATTTCTATGTTAAATTGTTAATCGCTATGTAATCCAATGTAACTACTGTCTGTTTATTTTACTGTGGAGCTTTTCTCCCCGGGCCTCCGCTGAAAATGGACCCATGTCCAGTCGGACATTCCCGGTCAACAAATTTAAATAAATAAATAAATAAATAACAAAGCAAAAAAAGGCCACACACAGCAAACAGAGCACGGTGCCCACACAGGAAAAAAGTTCATAAACCAAAACAGTCATAAAAGTGTGGGTACCTAATGGCAGTTCAACTGGTTTTAGTTATCAGTTCTCACCACGTCACAGGAATAAAGGTCCTCTTCAGGAACACAGATCATAAAGTCCTCTTCAGGAACACAGGTCATAAACTCTTTCAAGTATACAAGTAAAACGAGACACCGAAGTAAAAGGATAATAATTTATTGTAGTTAGCGCTTTCGCCACGTAGGCTTCATCAGACTTTATACAAAATGAGAAATCTACTTATTTAAAAACTAATGAAACGAAAACCATTGGTCATAAATTATCCAATGAAACAGCAAGGTCATTAACTCATATCTAACACATGACAAGCCTATGCTGAAAAATGCTGCAAACAGTTGTCTCAAAGCAATACTAAAAAAATATTATTAAATATATTGCCTAAAATACAATGTCATATAAACTACTGACATATATACTAACATTCAATATCTAAGCTAAAATCTGCACTAAACAAATACATATAATTAAAACATTATATATGGTGATTAATACGAACAACTAACATGTAAACACCTTTGGATGACAGCAACTCTAATGCAGCTGAGTTGCAAACATAAAATGAAAATAGTCTGAACAACAAGCGCTTCAAATACTGCAGCGTGCAGAAACACATAAAGTTCACATAATGCACATGACTTATTTAAAATGTTGGATTATCTAAAATAAAACAAACATCACACTCTAGTTCATGATGTATCCAGGAAAGCAAAAAAGACAACATTAGGTAAACACGATAAAAACTAAAATGTTGGATTATCTAAAATAAAACAAACATCACACTCTAGTTCATGATGTATCCAGGAAAGCAAAAAAGACAACATTAGGTAAACACGATAAAAACTCTGTTTTTATCGTGTTTACCTAATGTTGTCTTTTTTGCTTTCCTGGATACATCATGAACTAGAGTGTGATGTTTGTTTTATTTTAGATAATCCAACATTTTAAATAAGTCATGTGCATTATGTGAACTTTATGTGTTTCTGCACGCTGCAGTATTTGAAGCGCTTGTTGTTCAGACTGTTTTCATTTTATGTTTGCAACTCAGCTGCATTAGAGTTGCTGTCATCCAAAGGTGTTAACATGTTAGTTGTTCGTATTAATCACCATATATAATGTTTTAATTATATGTATTTGTTTAGTGCAGATTTTAGCTTAGATATTGAATGTTAGTATATATGTCAGTAGTTTATATGACATTGTATTTTAGGCAATATATTTAATAATATTTTTTTAGTATTGCTTTGAGACAACTGTTTGCAGCATTTTTCAGCATAGGCTTGTCATGTGTTAGATATGAGTTAATGACCTTGCTGTTTCATTGGATAATTTATGACCAATGGTTTTCGTTTCATTAGTTTTAAATAAGTAGATTTCATTTTGTATAAAGTCTGATGAAGCTACGCATAAAGCGCTAACTACAATAAATTATTATCCTTTTACTTCGGTGTCTCGTTTTACTTGGATACTTGAAAGAGTTTATGACCTGTGTTCCTGAAGAGGACTTTATGATCTGTGTTCCTGAAGAGGACCTTTATTCCTGTGACGTGGTGAGAACTGATAACTGAAACCAGTTGAACTGCCATTAGGTACCCACACTTTTATGACTGTTTTGGTTTATGAAATAAATAAATAAACAAAGTAAACAAATAGTATAGGGTACAGTATTAGTCAGGCCTATTTTTAATAGTAACTCTCAAGCAACCAGAAATTAGAAGTTATGTACTCACCATAACGTTCCATCTGAGTAGGTGACTTCATTTGGATGCAACCTATGGGTATCGGATCCGACCTCGGATCCGAGCCGGCATTTCAAAAGCTTTAGGCTCCGAGCTCCTAGCTCCTCCCTCTTACCCATAACCCCTTGCCAAGCCCTGACTGACCTCAGATTGAGTTTGCCTAAATAATACTGACTACAGTACATGAACAAAAGCATAATACTCGCTCTATAAAGGCCAGGGGGATGGGGGATAGTTACATCAAATGAAGTCACCTACTCAGATGGAACGTTATGGTGAGTACATAACTTCTAAATCTGAAGTAGGCAGACTTCATTTGTCTGCAACCTATGGGACAGAGTCCCCAGCTACCTGAATCTTGGGCGGCCGTCATGGAAGGATGTTCCGGAGCACCGCTGAGCCAAAGGATGCTCTTCCTCTGGAAATAACATCCACTTTATAATGAGAAATAAAGGTATGAGGCGAGGTCCAAGTAGCTGCCGCGCAGATATCATCCAATGACACACGGGACTTAAAGGCGGCTGACGTGGAGACTGCCCTAGTAGAATGAGCCGTAACCCTCTGAGGAGCAGGTCTACCTGAAGTGTCATAAGCCTGCAGAATACAATTAGCAATCCACCTAGATAGTGTGATTTTAGACACTGCTTTACCCAAAGCAAATTTAGCAAAGGAGACGAACAGCTGATCTGATTGCCTGTGACCAGCTGTTCTGTGAATATAAAATCGTAATTGTCTATGAACATCCAAAGAATGTAATTTGTATTCTCCTTTGTTTGAGTACTTGGGAAAAAACACAGGTACATTGATTGACTGGTTGATATTAGATTCTGAAGAGACCTTCGGAAGAAAAGATGGATTGGTCCTGAGGCACACCCTATCTGGAAAGAAAGAAAGGTAAGGCGGCTTGACGCATAGAGCCTGAAGTTCAGACACTCTTCTGGCTGAAGTGATAGCTACTAAGAAGGCAGTCTTCCAGGAAAGGTACTTTAGATCTGTAGAAGCTGCAGGCTCGAAGGGAGGAGCAGTAAGGGCTTGCAGAACTAAGGATAGATCCCAAGGTGGTACAATCTCCTTGACTGGAGGCCTCAATAAAAAAATCCCTTTGAGAAAGGTTTTGCACAATTTAGCCATCATGAGGGGAGCTGTCTCATGACCAATGTGATAATGCGAGATGGCTGCCAATTGTACCTTAATCGTGGAAGAACTTGCCCCTTGATGAAAGACATCTGTTAAAAAATCCAGCACTGCTGACATAGGTGCTGAGAAAGGATCCAAAGTTCTCTGAACCGCCCAAATAGAGAATCTCTTCCATTTACTCCGATAAACCTGCCTGGTGGAAGGTTTATGAGCTGCCACTAAAATGGCCTTGACCGGTGACGAGATACCGGGAGTCCTAATCAAGGATGGAACTGGAGCAGCCAAGCTGTCAATTTCAGGGTGTGTAGATTGGGAACCGAAATTCCCAGGGGGTGGGACATGAGATCCGGAATCGGATCCAGAATCCAGGGTGGATTGATTTTGTGAGACCATACAAAGGGGAACCAGGGTTGACGAGGCCAGAACGGGGCAATGAGAATCATTCTGCTCCCCAAACTGTTGGCTTTCTGCAGAAGCCTCTGCATCAGAGGTAGTGGAGGGTAGGCATAAAGGAGACCGGGAGGCCAAGCATGCACCAGCGCATCTCTCGGGAATTCCCCTGGTGCGCGAAGCAGTGCGATGAAATTGTCGCATTTGGCGTTTGACGGAGAGGCAAAAGATCGCAACAGGGTTGCCCGAACGGCAAAAATCTTCTTCGCTACCTGAGGATTGAGAGACCACTCGTGAGGTGACAGAATGGTGCGACTGAGTTTGTCCGCAAGGATGTTGGATTTTCCCGGAATGTGCGTTGCTACCAGAAAGCGTTTGGTGGAAATTGCCCATTCCCAGACTCTCATGGCCTCTCGACAAAGGGGATAGGACCTGGTTCCTCCCTGTTTGTTGATGTACCAGACTACCGACATGTTGTCTGTCTGAATCGCAATAGTCCCTGAAGGAAGAACGTGGTGAAGTGCTTGCAACGCTAGGAGCACCGCCCTCATTTCCAGGACATTTATATGCAACGACGTCTCTGTGGGGTTACACGTGCCTTGGACAATCTTTCCCGCAGAATGCCCCCCCCACCCGAGGCAGGAAGCGTCCGTGGTCACTGTGGCTCGGGGAAAAGCAGCACAAAAAGGTCTCCCTGTCAGGGGCTCCGGAGACAGAAGCCACCAAAGAAGGGAATCCTTGCACGCTTTGCTGACCGCTATCGGAGAGTTGAGAGGGGAACTGAGAGGGGACCACTGAACCTGAAGGGTCCACTGAAGAACCCGCATGCGTAGGCGCGCATGAATAAGAAGCGGGATAGCTGCCGCCATCGAACCTAGGGCCCTCAGGACCGAAGCTGCAGTCGGAAATGGTTGCAGGACTGCTGCTACATGACACTTCAGGTTGGCAATTCTGTCTGGAGTGAGGAAGGCTCGCATTGACCTGGTGTTTAGCCTTCCTCCTATGAAATCTATAACTTGTGTGGGGTGCAGCAAAGATTTCTCCCAGTTGACAGTGATGCCCAACCATGGGGCTAGTCGAAGAAAGTAGTCCCTGGCTGAGCACAGTAGATGCCTTGATGATGCTGTCAGGAGCCAGTCGTCCAGGTACGGAAAGACCTGTAATCCCTGGAGCCTCAGGTGGGCCGCTACAACAGCTAAGACCTTGGTGAACACCCTGGGGCTGAGGTGAGCCCAAAGGGAAGGGCCCTGAACTGATAATGACTGGCTCCCAGCCGGAAGCGAAGAAACCTCCTGGACCGTTTGTCCATGCGAATGTGGTAGTACGCGTCCTTGAGGTCGATGGAGCACATCCAGTCGTTCTCCCTCAAGAGGGGGAGTATAGATTGAAGGGTGACCATCCGGAACTTTTGCTTGGTTACTGACAGGTTCAGCAGGGAAAGATCTAAGATCGGTCTTAAGTCCTCCATTTTCTTTGGCACTAAAAAGAACCTGGAGTAAAACCCTGACCCGGTTTGATCTGGGGGGACGCACTGGATAGCTCTTTTTTCTAGCAGCTGTCCAATTTCGATAGCTGCTGCCTCCCTTTGGTCGGGTGGAACATCTGGGAGGCTGCGAGATCTGGGGACCTTGTACAGGGGAATTGTATAACCTCTGGATATCACACGAAGCACCCAACGGTCTGTTGTGATGGACTCCCAAGAAGTCAGGTGCCTCGAAAAACGCCCCCCGACTGCCTCCAGAGACGGACAGCCGGGCAACCCTTCAGGGCTGCTGCGTGGGCCTATCAGAGAAAGGTTCTCTGGTCCCAAAGTTGCTAGGAGCCCCCCTGCCTCTAGGACGGCGACCTCCCCGTCCTCCTCTGCCACGGAAGGACTGGTTATCCGGAGCAGGTTGGGACTGCTGCGATTTCCGGAACCACATCTTCTTCTGTCCCTTTTGGTTCTTCGAGAAGGACCTCTGGGGAGCTGAGAAGCGGACTCCGACGGCAGACAGCGTCCTCCCGTCCTTCTCGCTCTGGACTAATGTTTCGCGAACAGTCTTGCCAAACAAGGCAGAACCATCGAAGGGGACATTCGTGAAGGTCGCCTTGAAGGGCTCTGCAAAATCACAGTGGCGGAGCCAGGCCTGTCGCCTCATGACTAGGCCTGCTCCGCTGGCTCTAGCGGCTCCCTCTGTAGCGTGAGAAAGCAGCCGCATAGATGTATTCGAAACTGATCTGAGTGTGGCCATTCGAGTGGAGTATACCTGTTTATCCTCACTCGACATGGACTCTGGGGGAGATGCAGCGTATTCTTTAATCAGATCCCGCTGCATCCTGATGACGTGTGCCATGTAGTTCAGCGCTCTCAAAGAGAAGGTTGCTGAACTGAAAACTCGCTTCCCAATGCGATCCATCGAACGGGACTCCTTGCCCGGAGGATGCATAGAGGGACTCTCCTGGGCCAACTCCCTCTTAGTGGCTGCAGCCATCATCATGGCATCTACTGGGGGGCCTTTGCTCCAGTGAGTGCGGTCCGCCGGAGGGGAAAGGATACGATCCGGACGCTTAGGTACAGGCTCAATGGTGTCCGGATCCTTCCACGCTCTGATGGATATAAGGTCCACCAGAGGGTCGGCAGGAGGGGACACCCAAGAGGTAGAAGGGCCGCCTCAATGCCTCCAAGAACACAGACTCGTCTGAGGAGGCCTTGGGGGCAGACCACCCCCCCCGATCCTCAACATTTCCATAATGTCTCCAAATGAGACGTCTTCAGGGGGTGACCTTGGGGAGCCCTCCCCTTCATCCAAGTCTGTGTCTTCGGTAACGGACTCGGGGGAGTCCATGTGCCTCCTTTTGCACTTACGCTTCCGCTGTACTTCTTGGGGCTGTCCGAGGAGTACTCTTCCGCAGCTGGATGTTCCAAGGGAACTACTTGGGACATCGAGGCGGGCTGTCCCTGGGACCGGCTGGTGGGGGCCTGGCCCAACTGCAAGGGAGTGCGGGATGGAGCCGAGGCAGGGACCGGGGTCCGTAGTCCTCAACAGTGCCCTTTCCACTACGCCGAAGGCCGAGGGGAGCCAGCTTCTCTAAACCCGAGAGCCGACCCCACTCGGATCCGACGCGGATCGGAGCCGAGCGAAACCGTCGGATCCGAGACCGTGTGCTCCGACCTAGACGGAGCCGAAGACACACCAGCTCCTCGGATCCGAGGCTCGGTCCTCGGCTCCGAGAGGTCGGGTCCGGCACCAAGCACTCAAGGGATGGGACGGATCCGAGGTGCGCCGACCTATCGGATCCGACCCACCCCCGGATCCAACTCTGCCCGGCGCCGAAAGCTCCGAACCCATGGTATGGGTCAGAGAAGGAGCCAAAGGGGCGAAAAAAGGGGGTCGAAGCCCCTCCCGGAATGGGGGGGGGGCTAGGAGCACTCCCATTTGCATTTGGGCCTGGATGAATTTCCTCATCATCCGGTCCATATCTGCTTCGCTCATAGAGAATGTGGATCTGGTGGAGGCCACCGAAGCGGACCTAGAGAGCCGCCTTGGGGACCTCGCTGAAGGGCTAGCCTCCTCCTCCTCGGGCCCAGGAGAGAACCGAGGGGAGTGGAGCCGAGGAGGAGGAAAGCTAGAAGGCACAGGGGAGGCCCGCTTAGATGGAGGAGCCGAACTGGAGGTTTCGGCTCTCCGCTTGTGGTGCCTCTCCCTGTGCCTCTCCTTCTTCTCTCTCTCCCTAAAAGACTCTCTCTCCTCCGGCATTTTAGAGGGAGGTTGAGTCCCAGCCGGAGGAGAGCCCACAGCAACAGCTTGCTGAGTAGAAGGGGCAGAAGCCGAAGCGGTATCTGGAGGGAGAAGTCCCGCCAGCACCAGCTTCGACCTCCGCTCCCTCAAAGCCCGGGGGTTGAACCCTGCACAAATGGTACAACCAGATGACAGGTGTTCAACCCCCAAGATGACGCACCGAGTGTGGCCATCCGCTGGAGACAGCTTATGACCACACTCGGTACATTTGGAGAATACAGCCTTATGGGCTTCAGACATTTTAAGCCCTAACAGGCCTCAAACAAACACACACACACAAACTACGCAAAACCCGTGAAAAGTTTAAACTAAAGAGAGAGGAAAGCCTAACACAATCACTTCTAACTAATAAAATTAAAAAGGTTAAAGTTTTAGAAATTTTTTCTGTCAAAAACAGCTTATCTGTACTAGGAGCTCTGAATCCGTCGCAACTTGAAAGCGGCAAACGAAATCTGGGGTCAGTCAGGGCTTGGCAAGGGGTTATGGGTAAGAGGGAGGAGCTAGGAGCTCGGAGCCTAAAGCTTTTGAAATGCCGGCTCAGATCCGAGGTCGGATCCGATACCCATAGGTTGCAGACAAATGAAGTCTGCCTACTTCAGATCTACAGTTATCCGGCATCTACCAATCCCCATGGGTTCTGGTTAACTAAGAGTTTACTATAAGAAAAATCTTTATTAAATTATCACATGTGACATAGGCAATCTTACATTTATATAAATGAAAACAAACCATATTGACATAATTTCAGTTGCAAACATACATCACAAACCATATTGACATAATTTTAGTTGCAAACATTATGCATCACTTATAATCTATACAGTCAATGTCAGTCAAATATTACATAATTCATGTAAATCCCACCTTCTTTTAAACCTTGTTCCTCCTCTGAATGTACTGTTCCCACAATTCACATTTTTTTTATTCTATGTAATTTGCTCCTACCCTTTTCTAAAGATCCCAATTGCAGCTGTTTACCTCTGTTACTATACTACTATACTCACTACTTCTAGAAAAGTTGGTTTAGACTTTGATTTCCATTTTCTTGTAACTGCTTTTTTGGCGCCACCATAATAAGACTCAGCAAGTCCTTACTATGGCTAGGCAATTCCGAATCTGTATCATTGCTCCAAAATAAAAAATTAGAAGTTATGTACCTACCATAACGTTCCATGTTAGTTGTCTTCTCTCGCCTTCTTTCTTGCTGGATGGGTTCGGAGCCGATCCTCGGCTCCGACTCGGCACTTGCTAAGCTCGAGAGCTAATTTTACCAGCTCGAGGCAACCCTATATCCCATGATGCAAGGCGTGACTACCTCAGATCTCGTTTGGTAGCTACAAGAAAAAACCCTGCCATAAACACTTCTTCACAAAGAAGAAGACAAACTAAATGCAGAAGAAACCAGGTCAAAACCCAGTAACAGTAGTGACACTTCCTACTGGGAGCTCATGGAAAGAGTGAACCAACCCCAGAAAAGAGTACAACTTCAAGGTCTGTCCAGGCTAGGGGGAAGGAGGGAGGGACGCAAGAAAGAAGGCGAGAGAAGACAACTAACATGGAACGTTATGGTAGGTACATAACTTCTAAATGTTAAGTTGTCAAACTCGCCTTCATTCTTGCTGGATGGGACCGCGTCCCTAGCACCTCTATCCTGGGTGGCTCAATGGAACAGACTCTTGAGAACTGTGGAACCAAACCTAGCCCTGTCCCTGGAGGCCAAGTCCAATTTGTAATGAGAAACAAAGGTGTGAGGAGTGGCCCAAGTGGCTGCTGCACAAATGGTGTCAATAGGTAGCCTATCTTGAAAAGCTGTGGAAGTGGCTAGGCTCCTGGTAGAATGTGATTTTGGTTTCGAGGGCAGTTGCTTGCCCCTAAGAAGATAAACATAAGAAATGATAGAAGACAGCCATCTGGATAGGGTCACTTTGGAGACCGGAAGACCTTTCCTGTTTTCTGCATAAGAAAGAAACAGTTGATCAGATTTCCTGAATTGTTTAGTTCTGTCCAAGTAATACCTGAGTTGACAATGGACATCCAAACAGTGAAGTTTTTGTTCCGCCTTGTTAGAATAATTAGGGAAAAAGACTGGCAAATCAATAGATTGGTTGATATTCTTCTGGGAAGCAATCTTGGGCAAAAAGGATGGATTGGTTCTTAATGATACCCTATCTTTGTGGAAAACCAAATATGGGGAACGGACACAGAGAGCCTGAAGTTCAGACACCCTTCTGGCTGAAGTAACAGCAACTAGAAAAATTGTCTTCCAGGAAAGAAGCATCAATGAGCATGACGCAGCCGGTTCAAAGGGGGGTAGTATCAAGGATGACAGCATTAAATTCAAATCCCATTGCGGAGGGGGATCTTAGATAGGAGGTTTTAGGAGAAATATCCCTCTCAGAAAAGCTTTGCAAAGCTTGTGGGACATAATATTTTGATCCGCTAAGCCCACATGAAAATTTGAGATAGCTGCCAATTGAACCTTAACTGTAGATGGAGAAGAACCCAATTGAAAAATCTCAGCTAAGAATTCCAAGACTGAATGCACAGGAGCAGTAAAGGGATCTAAGTCTCTAGACTTTGCCCAGAAGGAAAAACGTTGCCATTTACTAGCATAAATCCTTCTAGTAGAGGACTTTAGAGAAGCTACTATGATCTCTCTAACAGGGTCAGAGATCATAGGAAGCCTGGTTAAGGAAGGAAGTGGAGCAACCAAGCAGTGAGGTTGAGGGAAGGAATGGACCGGTGCAGTTGACCCGAATGGTGGGTCAGAAGATCTGGAACTGGGTCCAGATGCCAAGGCTGTACCACGAGATGACGATGCAGGGACAGAAACCAAATTTGTCGAGGTCAGTAAGGGGCAATGAGAATCAACTTGGCTCTCAATACGGTAGCTTTCTGAATTACTTGAGGAATAAGTGGGTATGGAGGAAAAGCATAAAGAAGTCCCCGGGGCCAATCCTGGGTTAGAGCGTCTCTCGGGGGATGGCCTGGTAGAGGAAAGAGAGTGAAGAAGTCTAGGCATTTGCTGTTTTGGGGTGTAGCAAAAAGGTCGCAGCAAGGGACACCCCACTTCTGAAAAATCTCGATCACTACCGATTGTTTGAGAGACCACTCGTGTGGCATGAGAATAGCTCTGCTCAGCCTGTCCGCTAAGAGGTTGGATTTCCCGGGGATGTGCGTTGCTATCAGAAACCGATGAGAGGAGATTGCCCATTGCCAAAGTCTGAGAGCTTCTCGACACAGTGGGTAGGACCTGGTCCTGCCCTGCTTGTTGATATACCAGACCACGGATATTGTCCGTCTGAACTGCAATAGTCCCTAAAGGAAGAAAGTCGTTGAGGGCCTGCAACGTTAAAAGCACTGCTCTCATCTCTAGGACATTTATGTGCAGATGGTATTCTACTGGTTGCCAAGTCCCATGGACCATCCTGCCCTAACAATGCCCCCCCCACCCGATCAGACAGGCATCCAAAGTGACTGTGGCAACTGGGACTGGGGGAACCAACAGTCGGCCCTGATGGAGTTGCGGGGAAGACATCCACCAGGTTAGATGACTCTTGCACGATTGTGTCACAAATATCTCGTGTTGCATGGGGAGCTGCTGGAATGACCACTGGGTGAACAACATCCACTGCAAAAGACGCATGTGGAAGCGGGCTAACGGCAGTAGAACAATGGCCGCAGCCATAAGACCTAGAACCTTCAGGACAAATCTGGCCCTGATTCTCTTGTTGAGTAATATGATTTGAACATACTTTTGGATGTCCAGAATTCTTTGGTTTGTGAGTCTCGCTGACATACTGACAGTGTCTAATTCTGCGCCTATAAAGGTAATGGATTGGCAAGGCGACAGAGAAGATTTTTCGAAGTTTACTGAAATCCCCAATTGGTTGCAGATGTGAAGGGTGTAGTCTCTGGCCTTGAGAAGTTGATGCCTGGTGGTGGCAGAGAGGAGCCAGTCGTCTAGGTACGGAAACACCTGGAATCCTTGACGTCTCAGATGAGCCGTGACCACTGCCATACATTTGGTAAACACTCTGGGGGCTG
Source organism: Protopterus annectens (assembly GCF_019279795.1). Taxonomy (NCBI): domain Eukaryota; kingdom Metazoa; phylum Chordata; order Ceratodontiformes; family Protopteridae; genus Protopterus; species Protopterus annectens. The sequence continues at coordinate 615,067,073 of NC_056725.1, forward strand.
TAGTGAGGCCAAAGGGCAGGGCTCTGAATTGAAAGTGACTGGTCCCCAGCCGAAAGCGGAGAAACCTTCTGGAGCGCCTGTGAATTTTTATGTGATAGTACGCGTCCTGAAGGTCTATTGAGCACATCCAGTTGTCCTTGCCCAAAAAGGGTAGAATGGACTGAAGCGTGACCATCCGGAATCTTGCCTTCTTGACAAACTTGTTTAGTTTGCTGAGGTCTAAAATTGGTCTCCAATCTCCCGTCCTTTTGGGGACCAAAAAGAATCTTGAGTAGATGCCGGATCCTACTTGGTCTGCTGGAACTAGTTGGATGGCTCTTTTTGCTAGGAGCTTTGATACCTCCAGCTTTGCCAATTCCCTTAGACCGGGTGAAACGTCTGGAAGGGACTGATGAGGAACGGGATATCTCTCGAAAGGAATACTGTATCCCTCGGATATGATCGACTGTACCCATTTGTCTTGAGATAGGGAACGCCAGGCTATTGGGTACAGCAACAATCTTCCCCCGACTGCCTCCAAGGGTGGACAGTCGGGCAACACCTCAGGGATTCTGGAAGGGTTTATCAGAGAGAGGCTCCCTGCTACCCTGATTCTGCGGACCCCCTCTGCCCCTAGGGCGGCATCTATTGTTATTACCCCCTCTGCCTCTGGGGGTAAACTGACCACGTGTATCAGGCGTGACTCCCTGAGATTTACGAAACCACATTTTCCCTCCCTTCTGCCCTTTTGGATAGGGTCTTGAAGGGGTGGAGAAATGGACTCCTACGGCAGAAAGAGTCTTGCCGTCTTGCTCACACCTGGTCAATGTGTCCTTCACCTGAGGCCCGAAAAAAGCTGAACCATCGAAGAGCGTATTAGTGAAGGACGCCTTAAAGGGATCTGCGAAATTACAAAGCCGCATCCAGGCCTGACGCCTAAGTGCCACTCCTGTGCCTGCGGCTCTACTCGCTCCATCGGCTGCATAAGAGATGAGCCGCATGGAGGAGTTAGTTATAGAATTTAGGATTCCTAGCTGTGAGGCAATCTTTTCTTGAGCCTCCACAGCTGATGGATCCTGAACTACCTCACCTAGTTCCTTGAAAATGTGTCTCTGAAGCCTGGTAAAGTGACAGAGATAGTTCAGCGAACGCATAGCAAAGGTCGCTGAAGAAAACATCTGCTTACCATACCTATCCATGGTCCTAGAGTCCTTGTTAGGAGGATGGACAGGTACAGAAGGATCAGCAAGTTCCTTCTTGGTGGCCGCCGCCACCACCATGGCATCAACCGGGACACCTTTGGTAAGAAACTGTTTGTCTGAAGGGGCCGTGATAAATTTAGAGGGCCTCCTGGGGACTGGTTCCATAGAATCCGGGGCCGTCCACGCCTTCTGAGCCACCACTTGCATGAGCGGGTCGAAAGGCGGAGACACCCAGGAGGTGGAGGGTCGAGATCCAAAAGCCTCCAGGTATACCGACTCATCCTCGGAGGGGTCAATGGAAGGCCAGTTCCCCCTCTGCTTAAGGAGTTCCAGGATGTCTGAAAAGGAGACATCCTCAGAGGGGGACCGTGGGGAACCCTCCGACTCATCTAAGTCGGTATCTGATGTCGTAGACTCAGGGGAGTCTGTGTGCTTCCTCTTGCATGTCCTCTTACACGGGGGTTCTCCAGCAGGATCAGGAGAAACCTCGGAAGAGGAAGTTCTTCCCAATGGGGAAATCTGAGGCGATGGATCTCTGGGTCCGGGAGCAAGAGAATGGCAAGAGACATCAACAGGCACCGAAGAGGGAGGAGCTAATTGAACAGACCGCTGACTCAGCTCCGGGGCTAGAACACTCCTCATCACCTCGAAGGCTCCCCTTCCAGGGAGGCCAGAAGACTCCCGCTCCGAAGAAACAGGAATCCCTGGTCCCACCGAAAAAGAAGGCTCCGAGGCCGATGTTGGTGCCGAGCTCACCAATGCCGAAGCTCCAAGAGGGAGAGCGGGGTCGGACAAGGGTCCAATGCCACTCGCCCCCTCGGGGCCGACAAGGGAGACCCGACGACCGGATCCCTCCAAGGAAGGTCTCATGGAGGAGATCGGAGTCGAAGACGACGGAGCAGACAGGGGAAGTATCGGCTCCGGCACACCCACGGTCACCGTTCCAAGAAGCTCTGGCTCCGAACTCTGAAGGAGAGTCGGAGGAGGAATTTCAGGGGGATGAGAAATAGCAGTCGTCTATTGAGATGGGCTATGGAGCATTTGGGCTAGTGCCTGTGACTTCAACAGTCTACTTACCACCCTCTCTAAATCATGGTCTGATAGCCTGGAAGACCTTGAAGATCGGCTCCGATGGCTCCGCTCCGAAAGTAGAGGAGATCCCGGAGCCGAACGAATCGACTCCAAGGAAGGGGACCGAGATCTCTTCTTGGACGGAGCCATCGGAGCCGAAGACCCTTCGGTTCCAGATGGAGCCGAAGGCTTATCGGCTCCAATGCTGGTTAAAGATGTGTCGGCTCCGGCTGGAGCTGACATAGTCATAGGTACTTGTGTATCGGAGCCAGACGGAGCCGATACCACTACCTCCAATGTGGAAAGATCGGCTCCAGCCGGAGCCGATCTCAACTTCAAAGGAGTCGGAGCCACCGCCAAAGGCTTAAGCACCACAGCCTGGGCTTTAGGTGGCTTAGAGGGTTTAGCCGACCCAGTCTTGGTCGGAGAACCCTCTGGCTTCAACAAGCCACGTAGAATCAGCTTGTTTCTACATTCCTGCAGGACTATCTGGCTAAAGGAGTGACAAATAGCACAGGAGTCCTGCAGGTGTAAAGGCCCCAGGCAATACACACAAGAAGTGTGACCGTCTGTCAGAGACATTTTCTGACAGCACGAGTCACACTTCTTGAAGCCTGAGACCTTCACTTCCTTAGACATAGTATGCCCAAAAAACACACAGACACACAACAGTCACACAATTATCTCAGACAACTGAAAAACACAGACACTCTCCTGACAGGTAACTGGGAGGGAGGCTTAAGGCCTGAGGGAGAAAAAATATCCTTATGTAAGGAAGAAAAGGGAATATAGGGTAAAAGGATATCTAATACAAAGCGCTAACACTATAGTGAAGACTAGAAAAAAAGGAAAAAATACTCTAACTCTGTATAAATCCAAAAAACTTTACCTGAGCTGGTAAAAAGAGACCTCTTCGCGAAGCGGCAAACGAGATCTGAGGTAGTCACGCCTTGCATCATGGGATATAGGGTTGCCTCGAGCTGGTAAAATTAGCTCTCAAGCTTAGCAAGTGCCGAGTCGGAGCCGAGGATCGGCTCCGAACCCATCCAGCAAGAATGAAGGCGAGTTTGACAACTTAACATTTCCTTACTTACACCAATTTGCTCACCCAGTATCTCTGACAGAGCAGTCTGCAGGGAATCTTTAAACTCTGAGAACTCATTACACTCCCAGAAAATATGTTCTCAATTAACTCTTTCTTAACCAACGCACCTCCAACATTTGCTATCCACCTGAAGAAAAATTATTTGGAGTCTACTTGTATAAAAATACCCATGTAAACACTTCCAAGAAAAGATCTTAAACTTCTAAACTTTTTGCATGTTTGGGAGACATGCATATATCCCCCATTATTCTTTGTGAATTATTTATCCAATCTCTCTTCCCAGTCCTTTCTAACCTCTTCTAATTGATTCTTACAGTTATCATGCAATATTTTGTATGCTCTACTAAATATTCCTTTCTTTTTAAATCCCTAAAAAGATATTTTAGTAAAATTGTTTAGTAAATGCTCAACCCAATATTTCAGATGCTTTTTTGGTATCACAAACGTTTAATCCATCCATCCATCCACAGATCATTTTCTCATTTAATGTTGGTATATTATTATTATTATTATTACAATTACTATTATTATTATTACTATTGTCTAGTGTATCATTTTAAATCTTAAGGGTTCTGTTAATACTGTCAAATATTTGCCTACCTTCTATAAACCTTCAATGACCCAGGTCTAATTAATCTTGGAAATATCTTTACCATATCCTTGCACAATTTTATCTAGCAGTTGGAACATGCTGAATATGTAAGGCATACAATTTCAGCAAAAAACAAAACAAACAGTCTCACCACATAATACAGGAACCCCTAAAACCAAGGACAGTCCAACAAGTCAGAATGAGTATTTACGGGGCCTTGACCCCATTCCTACCCTGCCCGTCCCTTTTCCCTTCTAGAAAGTCTGAATCTCCCCTTTTCTCTGTGCGAAACAAACAGGTTCTGAAAAATCATTCAACAAGGTTACAGATGACAGTGAGAGGAAATCACTCCTTCCCAGGGGGCAATTGCTCACCCACCAGACCATACTTCACTATCTCCCCCTGTTCTTTGACACATGATGTCTCATGCAGTGATACAACCAGTTCCTCCTTCCCAGGTTGGGAAAGGTTTTTATTTAAGGATGTTTTCAGTGCCAAAGAAAGAAAATGCTTGAAGATCAGTTCTGGATCTTTCTTTCCTAAACCTGTTTGTGATAGTGCCCAAGTTCAAAATGCTGTCACTTCAGAACTTGTTACTTCTTTCCCCCCCCATTTAAGTTTCCTGGTAACACTAGATATAAAAGATGATTACCACCACATCCCTATTCATCCAAAGTTCATGCATCTGGATCACATTATCAATTTTATGCCTTACCCTTTGGACTATCTGCTGCACCAACAGTGTTCATAAAATGTCTAGCTCCAGATTATTTATTTATTTTTATTTATTTATATTTGTTCACCGCGAGTGTCTGACTGGACGTAGGTCCATTTTCAGCGGAGGCCCGGGGAGAAAAGCTCCACAGTTAAAACAAACAGTAGTTACAATGGATTACATAGCGATTAACAATTTACATAGCAATTACTTACAACATATTTACAGATGAAGAACATAGTACATCAGTAGACAACTAGAATCTTTATCTGTGAAGTACATAACAGACATTAACAAATGTTACAATAAGACTTTCCTGCTGTATAATAAGTAATAGGCTTATGAGCATCTGAGCTTGCTATAATCAAGGTAGTTAGTGGAGTGGAAAGAAAGGTAGTGGTTGGATGGGGTGGGTGATATTAGAGTGGGAGTTGCAAGGGCATAGCCAGCATGTTTTTAGGTGAGCCGAGACAAGGGCCGGGGGTCCAGATGCTCTCAACAGAGCCCTCTCCACAACATCGAAAGCCAAGGGGGAACCACTCTCTCTGGGCTCCGAGAGAGGGCTCCCACTCGGATCCGATGAAAGGATCGGAACTAGCGCCGAAACCATCGGATCCGAAGGACCAGTGCGCTCCGACCTGGATGGAGCCGAAGGCACACTGAATCCCTCGGATCCGAAGCTCGGGCCACGGCTCCGAGAGGTCGGATCCGACAGGCTCGAGGGCAGGGTCGGATCCGAAGTACCAAGTACTGTCGGCACCGACCCACCCCCGGCTCCAACGCTGCTCGGTTCCGAATGCTCCGAACCCGGATAGCGGGTCGGAGAAGGAGCAATAGGATGGAAAAAAGGTGTCGAGCACCCCCCCGAAGGGGGGGGAGGTAAGAGCACTCCCATCTGCAGCTGGGCCTGGATGAACCTTCGCATCATCCGGTCCAAGTCTGCATCGGACATACTGAAAGTCGATCTCGAAGAGGTCATTGAGGCAGGCCTGGAATGCCGCCTCGATGACCTCGATGGAGATCGGGCCTAGAAGCAGTGGAGGGAGAAGCCCGCTTAGCTGGCGGTGCCGAAGCGGAGGTCTCGGCCCGCTGCTTGTGGTGCTTCTCCCTCCGTTTCTCCCTCCTGGCCTCCCTGTCCTCCGGCGCTTTAGCAGGAGTTTGAGTCCCGGCCGGAGGAAGGGGGGCAGGAATGGCAGCAACCACAGCCTGTGGTGGAGCCACAGGAGCAGCGGAGGCCGGAGCTGAGTCCGGGGGTAAAAGTCCCGCCAAGACCAGTTTCGACATCCGCTCTTTCAGTGCCCTGGGGTTGAACGCTGTACAAATGGTACAGCCTGAGGTGAGGTGTTTAACCCCAAGGGGAGAGCTTATGGCCACACTCGGTACATTTAGAAAAAATGGCTTTTGGGGCCTCAGCCATACTTAAAAGAAAAAGTAATGATACACACGCACGCAGGCCCCAAAACACAACACACACACACTCTCTAACGACCAGCGAAGGGAGGGAAAAAACTACTTAAAAGAAAAATATTTTTACTCTACAGGGAATCTAACATTTACACACTTTATATTTTTGTGAAAAAAGAAGAAAGTTGACAGAAAAATCACACTTAACTGACAATTACTAGTCGAGCTCACAGGAATCCAGCTTCTTGAAGCCTGAGACCTTCACTTCCTTAGACATAGTATGCCCAAAAAACACACAGACACACGACAGTCACACAGTTATCTCAGAGAACTGAAAAACACAGACACTCTCCTGACAGGTAACTGGGAGGGAGGCTTAAGGCCTGAGGGAGAAAAAATATCCTTATGTAAGGAAGAAAAGGGAATATAGGGTAAAAGGATATCTAATACAAAGCGCTAACACTATAGTGAAGACTAGAAAAAAAAGGGGGAAAAAATACTCTGACTAACTCTGTATAAATCCAAAAAACTTTACCTGAGCTGGTAAAAAGAGACCTCTTCGCGAAGCGGCAAACGAGATCTGAGGTAGTCATGCCTTGCATCATGGGATATAGGGTTGCCTCGAGCTGGTAAAATTAGCTCTCAAGCTTAGCAAGTGCCGAGTCGGAGCCGAGGATCGGCTCCGAACCCATCCAGCAAGAATGAAGGCGAGTTTGACAACTTAACATTTCCTTACTTACACCAATTTGCTCACCCAGTATCTCTGACAGAGCAGTCTGCAGGGAATCTTTAAACTCTGAGAACTCATTACACTCCCAGAAAATATGTTCTCAATTAACTCTTTCTTAACCAACGCACCTCCAACATTTGCTATCCACCTGAAGAAAAATTATTTGGAGTCTACTTGTATAAAAATACCCATGTAAACACTTCCAAGAAAAGATCTTAAACTTCTAAACTTTTTGCATGTTTGGGAGACATGCATATATCCCCCATTATTCTTTGTGAATTATTTATCCAATCTCTCTTCCCAGTCCTTTCTAACCTCTTCTAATTGATTCTTACAGTTATCATGCAATATTTTGTATGCTCTACTAAATATTCCTTTCTTTTTAAATCCCTAAAAAGATATTTTAGTAAAATTGTTTAGTAAATGCTCAACCCAATATTTCAGATGCTTTTTTGGTATCACAAACGTTTAATCCATCCATCCATCCATCCACAGATCATTTTCTCATTTAATGTTGGTATATTATTATTATTATTACAATTACTATTATTATTATTACTATTGTCTAGTGTATCATTTTAAATCTTAAGGGTTCTGTTAATACTGTCAAATATTTGCCTACCTTCTATAAACCTTCAATGACCCAGGTCTAATTAATATTGGAAATATCTTTACCATATCCTTGCACAATTTTATCTAGCAGTTGGAACATGCTGAATATGTAAGGCATACAATTTCAGCAAAAAACAAAACAAACAGTCTCACCACATAATACAGGAACCCCTAAAACCAAGGACAGTCCAACAAGTCAGAATGAGTATTTACGGGGCCTTGACCCCATTCCTACCCTGCCCGTCCCTTTTCCCTTCTAGAAAATCTGAATCTCCCCTTTTCTCTGTGTGAAACAAACAGGTTCTGAAAAATCATTCAACAGGGTTACAGATGACAGTGAGAGGAAATCACTCCTTCCCATGGGGCAATTGCTCACCCACCAGACCATACTTCGCTATCTCCCCCTGTTCTTTGACACATGATGTCTCATGGAGTGATGCAACCAGTTCCTCCTTCCCAGGTTGGGAAAGGTTTTTATTTAAGAATGTTTTCAGTGCCAAAGAAAGAAAATGCTTGAAGATCAGTTCTGGATCTTTCTTTCCTAAACCTGTTTGTGATAGTGCCCAAGTTCAAAATGCTGTCACTTCAGAACTTGTTACTTCTTTTTTTCCCCCCATTTAAGTTTCCTGGTAACACTAGATATAAAAGATGATTACCACCACATCCCTATTCATCCAAAGTTCATGCATCTGGATCACATTATCAATTTTATGCCTTACCCTTTGGACTATCTGCTGCACCAACAGTGTTCATAAAATGTCTAGTTCCAGATTATTTATTTATTTTTATTTATTTATTTATTTATTTATTTATATTTGTTCACCGCGAGTGTCTGACTGGACGTAGGTCCATTTTCAGCGGAGGCCCGGGGAGAAAAGCGCCACAGTTAAAACAAACAGTAGTTACAATGGATTACATAGCGATTAACAATTTACATAGCAATTACTTACAACATATTTACAGATGAAGAACATAGTACATCAGTAGACAACTAGAATCTTTATCTGTGAAGTACATAACAGACATTAACAAATGTTACAATAAGACTTTCCTGCTGTATAATAAGTACTAGGCTTATGAGCATCTGAGCTTGCTATAATCAAGGTAGTTAGTGGAGTGGAAAGAAAGGTAGTGGTTGGATGGGGTGGGTGATATTAGAGTGGGAGTTGCAAGGGCATAGCCAGCATGTTTTTAGGTGGGCTTTTAGTAAAGTTTTGAAGTGGGTGCATGATGGTATGGAGGTAATTGTGGGTGGGAGGGAGTTCCATAATTTGGCTATGGTGCAAGAGAGAATAGTGCTTCACCAGCAGAGTTATTGGCTTTAGTGATTTGCAAGTGATTTTTGTTGCTGAAACTTAGTGGTCTGGTGGTGCGATAGGGTTGGAGTAGATTCTGGAGGGATGGGACATTTAGTGGATGGTTTACTAGTTTATGGGCGAGTGAGAGTTGATACCATTGAAGGAGGTGAGGGAGTTCAAGCCAGCCCAGTTCAGCAAGTGAGAGACCGTGGTGACTATGGTAGGATGCCCCTATGGCGAATTTGGCGATTTTGTTGTAGCAGGTCTCTAGCTTGTTTAGATCGCATTGCCTGAGGTTGGTATATATTGGAGATGCATAAAGTAGGGTGGAGATAACGTGGGAATTTGCTAGTGAAATCTTTGCTGCTTTGGTGAGAAGGTGCCTATTTCTGTATAACGCTCCTAGTTTTTTGTGGACTTTTATTATGGTCATGGATATGTGAATGTCAAATATTAGTTTATTGTCTATTTCCACTCCTAGCAATTTGGTGTGTTCAGTTGGGTATATAGTGGTGTTGTCTTTTGCTGTGATGTTAAAGTGAGAGTTGTTTTGAGTATGTTTGGTGGGTTGGAAGATGAGTAGTTTAGTTTTGTTAGGGTTGAGTATTAATTGGGCATTGGATAACCAAGTTTCAACAGAGGAAAAGGCTGCCTGTGTGACTTTTTGCAGTTTGGGTAGGGACTGGGCTGAGCAGATGATGGTTGAGTCATGAGAGTCAGATATAGCTCTTTGTAGGTTACAGGACATCCACATTTTTCATATTTAGATGACCTGCTTATTTTTACAGAGTATTTTTCAAAGTGCCGGGAACCTCTCTCTTGACTGAGAGATTTCTTACACAGTCTGGGATTTCCAATAGAACATTCAAAAGTCTTTTTGACTGCTTTATACAGGATTGTGTTCCTAGGGTGTCAGCTAAACTGAGATCTATGTCTAAGGTTTTCTACTCAGACTTCTTTTACTGAGAGGGAATGCCTCAAGATTTTGGGTCTCATGGCAACTATGATTCTCATGATAATAAGAAGTTATGTACTCACTATAACGTTCCATCTGAGTAGGTAGCTTCATTTGTCTGCAACCTGTGGGTCTTGGAGCCGATATCAGATCCGAGCCAGCAACTTGTTTCAAGCTAATGGATCCGAGCTCCTAGCTCCTCCCTTCACCCATAATCCCCTGCTAACCCTCCATGACCTCAGATCGAGTTTGCCCCTCAATATATACCCAAAATGGGTATCCAAATAAGACAGATCCGAAGAAGGCCAGGGGGAAGGAGGGGGGGATGGTTGCAGACAAATGAAGCTACCTACTCAGATGGAACGTTATGGTGAGTACATAACTTCTTAATCTGAAGTAGGGAGTTCATTTGTCAGCAACCTGTGGGACAGAGTCCCCAGCTACCTGACCCTTGGGTGGCCATCATGGAAGGATATTGCGAAGCACCGCAGAGCCAAAGGATGCTCTCCCTCTAGAAATCACGTCCAGTTTGTAGTGGTTAATAAAGGTATGAGATGAAGCCCAAGTGGCTGCCGAACAAATATCATCCAATGGGACTCTAGACTTGAAGGCCGCAGAAGTAGAGATGGAACGAGTGGAATGTGTGCAAACTCCTTCAGGTGCGGGTCTCCCAGAGGCTTGGTACGCTAATAGGATACATTGAGAAATCCAGCGCGATAGAGATACTTTTGATACTGCTTTCCCCAAATTAAATTTGGCAAAGGAAACAAACAGCTGGTCGGATTGTCTATGACCAGCTGTTCTATGAGTATAAAAGCGTAGCTGCCTATGAACATCTAATGAGTGCAGCTTGTACTCTCCTTTATTCTGATAGTTAGGGAAGAAAACCGGTAAATTTTGGATTGATTTATATTGGTTTCTGATGCTATTTTGGGAAGAAAAGAGGGATTGATCCTGAGGTACACTCTGTCCAGGTGAAAGATCAAATAAGGAGGCTTCACAGAAAGAGCTTGAAGCTCCAAAACTCTTTTTGCAGAAGTGATGGCTACAAGGAATTCTGTTTTCCAGGACAAGAATTTGAGATCTACTGAAGCAGCAGGTTCAAAAGGTGGAGCAGTCAAGGCTTGAAGAACTAGTGAAAGATCCCACGGTGGTACGGCTTCTTTTATAGGGGGTCTAAGCAAGAAGGTGCCCTTGAGAAAGGTTTTACACAACTTGGCCGACATCAAAGGCCCTGTATCATGTCCCACATGGTAATGTGAGATGGCTGCCAATTGCACTTTGACGGTTGAGCAACTAGTGCCTTCCTGAAAAAGTTCGGTTAGGAAGTCTAATATGGACGGAAGAAGAGCCGTAAAGGGATCTAGATCATGATGCTCCGCCCAGATGGAGAAACGTTTCCATTTACTGTGGTACACTTTCCTGGTTCAGGGCTTATTGCTGCCACAAGGAGGCTTTGACTGGTGAAGAGATACTGGGAGTCCTAACTAGGAGTGAAACTGGAGCAACCAAGCTGTCAGTTTCAGATTGTCCAGATTTGGGGTCAGTAAGTCCGACGGATGGGAGATTAGATCCGGACTGGGATCCAGAATCCAAGGAGCATTCACTAGGTGAGACCACAGGTAAGGGAACCAAATTTGCCGAGGCCAGAATGGGGCAATGAGGATCATCCTGCTCCCCAACTGCGAGGCTTTCTGTAAGAGTTGCAGCATCAGGGGTAGAGGAGGATAGGCATAAAGTAGACCGGGTGGCCAAGCATGCACCAGAGCGTCTCTTGGAGTTTCCACTGGAGGGGGAATCAGAGCAAAGAAATTGCCGCATTTGGTGTTTGAGGGAGACGCAAAAAGATCGCAGCAGGGTTGCCCCCATATTGCAAATATCTGCTTTGCTACTAGTGGATTGAGAGACCACTCGTACGGGGTAAGAAGGGTGCGACTGAGTTTGTCCGCTAGGATGTTGGTCCGCCCCGGAATGTGCATTGCAATCAGAAAGCGGTTGGTGGAGATCGCCCATTCCCAAACTCTCATGGCTTCGTGGCATAGAGGGTAAGATCTGGTTCCCCCCTGTTTGTTGATGCACCAGAATACCGACATGTTGTCCGACTGAATTGCAATCGTTCCTATGGGGAGGAGATTCTGAAGTGCTTGCAACGCTTACAGCACTGCTCTCATCTCCAGAACGTTGATATGCAGGGAGGTCTCTGTATCGTTCCACATGCCTTGGACCGTCCTGCCTGACTAATGCCCTCCCCACCCGAGGCGGGAGGCGTCCGTGGTCACCATGGCGAGAGGGGGAGAGGTGCAGAAGGGACGGCACGTATGGAGGTCCGAAGCATGGAGCCACCATAATAGAGCCCTCCTGCAAGCCTTGCTGATAGCAATGGGGTGGTGAAGAGGAAGGGACAGAAAGGACCATTGGACTAGAAGGGTCCATTGCAGTACCCGCATGTTCAGACGGGCGCAGGGAAGGAGCATAATCGCTGCCACCATGGAGCCCAGTGCCCTCAGGACCAATTCCGCTGGTGGGGTCTCTGAATGGAGGATAGCCCGCACATGGAGTTGCAAATTACGAAGTCTCTCAGACGTTAGAAAGGCTCGTAGCTCTCTGGTGTCTATTCTGGCTCCTACGAATTCTATGACTTGTGTCGGGGCCAGAAGGGATTTGTTGGCATTGATGGTGATGCCTAACTGTGGGGCTAGGCAGAGAAAGAAATCTCTGGCTGAGCAAAGTAGATGCCTTGTTGGGGCGGTTAGGAGCCAGTCGTCCAGGTACGGAAAGACCTGTATTCCCTGGAGTCTCAGGTGGGCCGCAATCACTGCTAATACTTTGGTGAACACCCTGGGGGCTGTGGTGAGGCCAAAGGGAAGGACACTGAACTGGTAGTGACTGGCTCCCAGCCGGAAGTGGATGAACCTCCTGGATCGTCTGTCCATTAGAATGTGGTAGTACGCATCCTTGAGGTCTATAGAGCACATCCAATCGTTCTCCCTTAGAAGGGGGAGAATAGATTGAAGAGTGACCATTCGGAATTTTTCCTTGGTTACTGACAGGTTCAAGCGGGAAAGGTCTAGAATCGGTCTCAAGTCCACCGTCTTTTTTGGCACCAAAAAGAACCTGGAGTAGAACCCTAATCCGAGCTGGTCTTGGGGGACGGGCTGGATGGCTCTTTTTCTTAGCAGCTGCTGAATTTCTGCGGCTGCGGCCTCCCTCTGATCGGGTGGTACATCGGGGAGGTTCTTGAATTTGGGGACATGGAGAAATGATATTTTGTACCCTCTGGATATAATTCGAAGCACCCACCGGTCTGTTGTGATGGACTCCCATGCCGCTAGGTGCTCCGAGAAGCGCCACCCCCGACTGCCTCCAGAGTGGAGCAGCCGGGCAACCCTTCAGGGCTGCTGCGTGGGCTGCTCAGAGAAAGGTTCTCTGGACCCAAAGTTTCTCGGAGCCCCTCTGCCCCTGAGGCGGCGTCCTCCCTGTCCTCCTCTGCCACGGAAGGACTGGTTGTCCGGAGCGGGTTGGGAATGTTGCGATTTCCGGAACCACATCTTCTTCTGACCCTTTTGGTTCTTCGAAAAGGACCGCTGGGGAGCAGAGAAGCGGACTCCGATGGCAGACAACGTCTTCCCGTCTTTCTCGCTCTGGACAACTGTCTCGTGAACCGTTTTGCCAAACAGGGCAGGACCATCGAAAGGGGCGTTCGCAAAAGATGCTTTAAAAGGCTCCGCAAAGTCACAATGACGGAGCCAGGCCTGACGTCTCATGACTAGGCCTGCTCCGCTAGCCCTAGCGGCTCCCTCGGTGGCGTGGGACAATAGCCGCATAGAGGTATTTGAAATTGATCTCAGAGTGGCCATTCGGGTGGAGTACAATTGTTTGTCCTCCGCCGACATAGACTCAGGGGGGGAGGCAGCGTATTCTTTGATAAGATCCCGCTGCATCCTGATGACATGTGCCATATAGTTCAGAGACCTTACCGAGAAGGTCGCTGAACTAAAAACTCATGTCCCTAAGCGGTCCATCGAGCGGGACTCCTTGCTCGGTGGATGGACTGAGGGGCTCTCCTGAGCTAGTTCCCTCTTCGTGGCTGCCGCCGTCAACATGACATCTACAGGGGGGGCCCTTGCTCCAGTGCGACCGTTCTGAGGGGGGGACTTAGTATTCTGTCCGGGCGTTTTGGTATTGGCTTCACAGTGTCCGGATCCTTCCACGCCCTGGTGGTAATAAGGTCCACCAAGGGGTCGGCCAGAGGGGACACCCAAGAGGTAGACAGGCCTGCTTCAAATGCCTCCAGAAACACGGACTCGTCAGAGGAAGACTTAGGGGCAGACCACCCACCTCTGATCCTCAGCATCTCCATGATGTCTCCAAAGGAAACATCCTCAGGGGGTGATCTTGGGGAGCCTTCCCCTTCCTCCAAGTCCGTGTCCTCAGTTAAGGACTCAGGGGAGTCCACGTGCCTCCTCTTGCACTTATGCTTGCGGGGCACTTCCTCGGGGAGGGGGGGGCTGTCCGAGGAGGCCTCGCCAACAACATCCTGTTCCAATGGAACCATCTGAGACATTGAAGCAGGCTGTCCCTTTGGCCGGGTGATGGAAGCCTGGCCCAGCAGAGAGGGAGTGCAGGGAGGAGCCGAGACAAGGGCCGGGGGTCCGGATGCTCTCAACAGAGCCCTCTCCACAACATCGAAAGCCAAGGGGGAACCACTCTCTCTGGGCTCCGAGAGTCGTCTCCCACTCGGATCCGATGAAAGGATCGGAACCAGCGCCAAAACCATCGGATCCGAAGGACCAGTGCGCTCCGACCTGGATGGAGCCGAAGGCACACTGAATCCCTTGGATCCGAAGCTCGGGCCACGGCTCTGAGAGGTCGGATCCGACAGGCTCGAGGGCAGGGTCGGATCCGAAGTACCAAGTACTGTCGGCGCCGACCCACCCCCGGCTCCAACGCTGCTCGGTTCCGAATGCTCCGAACCCGGATAGCGGGTCAGAGAAGGAGCAATAGGATGGAAAAAAGGTGTCGAGCTCCCCCCCGAAGGGGGGGGGGAGGCAAGAGCACGTTGATCTGCAGCTGGGCCTGGATGAACCTTCGCATCATCCGGTCCAAGTCTGCATCGGACATACTGAAAGTCGATCTCGAAGAGGTCACCGAGGCAGGCCTGGAATGCCGCCTCGATGACCTCGATGGAGATTGGGCCTAGAAGCAGTGGAGGGAGAAGCCCGCTTAGCTGGCGGTGCCGAAGCGGAGGTCTCGGCCCGCTGCTTGTGGTGCTTCTCCCTCCGTTTCTCCCTCCTGGCCTCCCTGTCCTCCGGCGCTTTAGCAGGAGTTTGAGTCCCAGCCGGAGGAAGGGGGGCAGGAATGGCAGCAACCACAGCCTGTGGTGGAGCCACGGGAGCAGCGGAGGCCGGAGCTAAGTCCGGGGGTAAAAGTCCCGCCAAGACCAGTTTCGACATCCGCTCTTTCAGTGCCCTGGGGTTGAACGCTGCACAAATGGTACAGCCTGAGGTGAGGTGTTTAACCCCAAGGGGAGAGCTTATGGTCACACTCGGTACATTTAGAAAAAATGGCTTTTGGGGCCTCAGCCATACTTAAAAGAAAAAGTAATGATACACACGCACGCAGGCCCCAAAACACAACATACACACACTCTCTAACGACCAGCGAAGGGAGGGAAAAAACTACTTAAAAGAAAAATATTTTTACTCTACAGGGAACCTAGCACTTACACACTTTATATTTTTGTGAAAAAAGAAGAAAGTTGACAGAAAAATCACACTTAACTGACAATTACTAGTCGAGCTCACAGGAATCCAGCTATCCACAAGCGCGGCAAACTAGATCTGAGGTCATGGAGGTTTAGCAGGGGATTATGGGTGAGGGGAGGAGCTCGGATCCATTAGCTTGAAACAAGTTGCCGGCTCGGATCCGATATCGGATCCAAGACCCACAGGTTGCTGACAAATGAACTCCCTACTTCAGATCCCTGGTAAGACACGATGGTATCTGAAGTCTATTTGGTCCCAGTACCAGCATCCTTTGCCTTTTCAAATTCCAGTGCTGGGTTTTGTCAGAAGAGAAATTACTTGTTGTAGACAGCAACTTCCCTTAAATTCAGGTCTCCCTTCTTCCCTGCCCCAAAACAGTCAGTCACACCAGACACCTCAAACTTTGTTTGGGAGCAGTTTCAGGTGAGGTAAAATGCATGGCGTGTTGGACACCAAGGACAGTTGCAAGCACATAAACATAAAAGAGATGCTAACCACTGGCCATACCTTTGTTGCCTATATTTTTCAAGTCTTTTATTTTGGAATCCGAAGAGGTCTAACCAAAGATATTGTGGGAAAGCAAAATGTTCTATGCTGTATTTGTACATGCTGGGGACAGGCATGAAGCCTATATGATGGAGAACACTTTGGCTGCTGCTCTTCTTACTTGAAGCCATGAAGGACTGAATGCCTAACCTAAAACACCATGCCCTTATCCACTGAATGAATGTAAGCATTTTGTATTGATAATGAAAGCACTGTATATGGTGACTGAAGTATCTCACTAAACAGGTGTTTTTCCAATCCTCCATTTGTCATAATGTCTATTTATTCCACGTATACTGCTGCACATCCAAGATGTAGAACCTACTCAGACTGTTCACTCTTGCGTGAATAATGCCCAAGTCATAATAACCTTTATTTTTTTCTAATCTAGCTGACATGTCCTTAGGAATGACACTGTCGTGAACTCTTTCCTATGTCCACTGATGTGTATAGTTGTTTTATCAACAATGGAAACATACACGACAAATGGGACTATCAGGCTACTGTGTCTGTATTATGGGCTTTTATTTATGGTTTGATTCTGTTGTAACCCCAGGTGTTTCATTATTACAAACCATTCCCAACCACCATGCCAAGATGAATGCATATGTACAACTTAACTCTAGTCAGTGAGAGGTTCTTCAACATGATAAATTTATGAAGTTGTGGTTTCACTAAGATTCTGGCTTACTGAGGTACAGGTGAGGTTCTTCTCAGAGTACTTTTCAGAAAGTCTGAATATGGAGGGGTACGTGTGCATGCCTGTGTGTGTGTGTGTGTGTGTGTGTGTGTGTGTGTGTGTGTGTGTGTGTGTGTGTGTGTGTGTGTGTGTGTGTGTGTCTGTGTGTGTGTGTGTGTGTGTGTGTGTGTGTGTGTGTGTGTGTGTGTGTGTGTGTGTGTGTGTGTGTGTGTGGACACACAGGAGCTAACAGACACAGCTGACTGAAAAAAAAAACAATTACTGCCATATGTTTTACACTTGCTAAACAAGCAGTTACAAGGACTTACCATTATGCTTTTCCCACACTAAGCATGACATAAAAAGCCACATTTAGGAAGAATGGAAAAAATTAAAAAAGTGTAATGCTGTTTGTGTGTGTGTGTGTGTGTGTGTGTGTGTGTGTGTGTGTGTGTGTGTGTGTGTGTGTGTGTGTGTGTGTGTGTGTGTGTGTGTGTGTGTGTGTGTGTGTGTGTGTGTGTATGTGTGTGTGTGTGAGAGACAGAGAGCTAGAGAGAACTAGAGACAGTGAGTGAGTAAGACAGAGAGAGAGACAGAGAGAGAGAGACTTATTGCATACCTCTCAAATTCATTGCTCAAGAATTTCAGGATAAAGCCAACAATAATGAAGAAAAGGACCTGAAATCAGGGATCATTTTTTTAAATAAAACCTAATTAATTTAAAAATTAAAAGAACAGAACAGCTGCACGTTACCATACATTTTCTGAACGAAAAGAAATTTAAATCAATAATGTCTGGTTTCATTCACTGACTGTAATATTCAGTTATTTAACTGGAAGGACAGAGCAAAATCAGGGGCAATTGAGAGGCTGGGAATCAGGGGACAATTTGGAGGCTGGGTGCGGGGGGGAGGGGGTTAGAGGGCTGTAAAACCTTTAACTGTATAAATTCTTTCATTCATCTGATCGCATCTGAAATGTCAAGTCATGACAGTAGTTGCAAGTGCTGTGGACACGCGCACGTACACGCGTGTATTTAAGTGAGAAAAAGAGAGTCTGTCTGTGTATCCCTCTGCATTTATGTGTGTGTGTGTGTGTGTGTGTGTGTGTGTGTGTGTGTGTGTGTGTGTATGAAAACAAAATACTGCCATATTTTTTACACTTGCTAAACAAGCAAAAAATTAAAAAAAATAAATTATAAATAACAAAAACCCATAGGTAGCAAAAGTAACTGCAGTAGAAGTTACAAGGTCTTGCCATTATGCTAGGCTTTTCCCACACTAAGCATGGCATAAAAAGCCACATTTAGGAAGCATGGAAAATTTAAAAAAAGAGAAATGCTGTCTGTGTGTGTGTGTGTGTGTGTGTGTGTGTGTGTGTGTGTGTGTGTGTGTGTGTGTGTGTGTGTATGTGAGAGAGACAGAGAGATAGGGAATTTCTGGTTAAAGGCTTATAGTGCCTGCATATTTGAACTGTTTCTTACTGAAATTGGTACACCTTGTTTGCTGTAGCATAGACAAGATCCAGGCCTGCTGAATCTAGCTTTGTTTGTATGCTTGTTATTTCCCTGAAATGCTAATTCCACCTAAAACGCGGCTTTTCATCACTTCTGTGGATCCCTAGTGATATCTGCATTGCTTACTGTACTTATTTCCTTGTTTCAGTTGAAAGAAAGTTACTGTTTGTCGTTTTTGCATTTAAGTTACCTGTAACACATTGCATTTAAGTTACCTGGCACTTGCTCACTAAAGCAATTATATAAGTCAGCACTAAAAAATTAAAAGCACTACACCCTTACAAACTCCCCTTGAGTACCTTGTTCCCCATTGGCCCTTTTTTTCAATTATAAAGGAATTCCCAATACTATTCTAGCATGTCCAAAGGTCAGTTGTCAATCTCCTCTCCGGTCCAGCTGGTGAATCTGGGAATCTTGAGGCAATGTTACAACTGCCTCATGTACACAGACAACCCTCTCCTCCTCCCAACAAATTCCAACACGTGAGAGATGCAACCATATAGCCAAGCTGGAGGCTAAGCTCTCTCAACTCAGTACTGGCGTAACCAGTCAGGAGGAGAAGGAAACCACACTCACTACAATTCCAGTCTCACATAGACCTACCACGACAGCAAACCAAACACATAAACACAAAAAAACATACTCGGAGGCTCTAAATAAAAATCTGCCTAAGCAGCAGAGACCTCCAAATCAGACACCCAAGCAACCGCTACCTCAAAACAAAACACGTGCAACACATAGCTCACAAAGCCAGCGTGCCGAACAGTCACAGCCCTTAAGGCTAAACAACACACCTGATACACTTGTAATAGGTGACTCTATCGTCAGGCACACTGATGTCCCACTCACCAGGCTGAACAAAGAGAAGGTCACGGTGAGCTGCCTGTCAGGCGCTAGGATCCGCCACATAATACAAGCACTCAGGTCACTCCAAGGCAAGTACAAATATGACTCAGTCATTGTCCATGCTGGTGTGAATGACCTGAGACGTACATCCCTGGACTACATGAAAAGAGACAGAGAGGAGCTCTCTGAGCATGTAGCCCAGGTCGGTTTGACCTTGTCCTTGAGTAGCATCTTACCCTCACCAAGAATGATGCCACAATATGAAGACAAGATGATCAATTTCAACAATTGGCTTAAGTATTGGTGTCATTCAAAGAGGATCCAATGCCTGTCAGCCTGGGATGACATGCTCGACAAACCACGATGCTTCGCTAGGGACGGCTTGCACCTGTCACCCCTGGGCTTTTGGATATTGGCAAAGGCTCTTGCTTCCCCCATAGTGCCTTTTTTAGGCAAGGCTCAAAAGACAAACCCACCTCCACAGGTATCACAAGGGATAAGAAACTAAGAGTAATGCTACTCAACGCCAGAAGTCTAAACTTCAAGATGCACGCACTCGAAACTCTCCTTAGCATGGAGAACATCGATATCTGTGCAGTAACAGAAACCTGGTTCAAGGCTCCCGAGAGCACCCCAGCACTACCAGGTTATACCTCATACCATGCTTTTTGGCCCCAAAAATTGGACCGAACCACAAAAGGAGGGTGAGTATCAATATTCATCAAAGATACCCACACCTCGAGGTTGGTGGCACAGCACGAAGCATCAGAGACTATCCATGCGCAACTAACAGTGGGTAAAATTGCCTTCCAGTTTATAGCCTGCTACAGACCACCCTCCCAAACCCAGGAACCCCACTCGGCCTTCCTGAGAACACTGGAAAATATGAAGGTCTCTCCAAACACCATTATATTGGGCGACTTCAACTATCCAAACATAGACTGGGAGCACTACTCTAGCTCCAACACCCTAGCCCAAAGGTTCCTAGAATTTATAAACTCAAATGCTACGGAACAACTTGTTACCACTCCCACAAGAGGGGAAAACATACTGGACCTGATCATCACCAACATGGGGACTCTATGCTCCAGACCAGAAGTGTATCCCTCACTGGTAAGATCAGACCATAAACTAATCTCACTGGATATTCACATCCCGATCCCACCCCCTGCCCAGAAAACCACAGTGAAAAACTTCTCTAAAGCAAATTTCACAATCCTCAAAACCGAGGTGGAATCCTTCAAAGCCCCCGAGCCTGTGGAAAATACGGCCCAGACCGCAGAATCCTTTATAAACGCATTCTATGAACACCTTCAGGAATGCATGGATCATGCAATCCCAAATAAAACCAAGACCCAATCCTCCAAAGGCAGGCGTCCTGTCTGGTGGACCCCAGCCATAAACAAACTATACAATAGAAGGAGGAAGCAACTGCATGATAGAGCAAAATCCCAAAAAGGGAAGGCATCTCTGATCAGTATTAGCAAAAAACTACGGGCACTCATAAAATCGTCTAAGGCCAGCTTCAAGAGAAAAACTGCACAGGACACTAAGGATAATCACAAGGCTTTCTTTAGTTATGTTAGGAACCTGGGTGGGAATTCCCAGATATGCTCAGTCCAAAATGACAAAAAATACATCGAACCCACAGACCTTGCCAACATCCTAGCTGACAGGTTCAGCGCAAACCTCTCCCCCCCCCACCAAAAGGGCAAATATCTATCCCAGCAGAGTGCTGCCCCCCTGACATCTCAGATGCTCAGGTAACAGCCGCCCTCTCCAAAGCAAAAAACACAGCATCAATGGGACCAGACGGTGTCCCGGGCTGCGTCCTACATGAACTCCAAGAATAGCTAAACCCAAACATAAAATAAGAAGTTATGTACTCACCATAACGTTCCATCTGAGTAGGTGGCTTCATTTGTCTGCAACCTGTGGGTCTTGGATCCGATATCGGATCCGAGCCGACAACTATTTATACAGCTATGGATCCGAGCTCCTAGCCCCTCCCCTCACCCATAATCCCCTGCCAACCCCAAATGACCTCAGATCAAGTTTGCCCTCCTATATATACCTAAAAAGGTATCCCAAAAGGAAAAGGCAGGAATAATACCACCATCTAACTCTTCTGAAGGCCAGGGGGAAGGAGTGGGGGATGGTTGCAGACAAATGAAGCCACCTACTCAGATGGAACGTTATGGTGAGTACATAACTTCTTAATCTGGAGTAGGGACTTCATTTGTCAGCAACCTGTGGGACAGAGTCCCCAGCTACCTGAATCTTGGGCGGCCATCATGGAAGGATGTTCCGGAGCACTGCGGAGCCAAAGGATGCTCTCCCTCTGGAAATGACGTCCAGTTTGTAGAGGTTAATAAAGGTATGAGATGAGGCCCAAGTGGCTGCCGAGAAAATATCATCCAAGGGGACTCAAGATCTGAATGCAGTAGAAGTAGATATGGAGCGAGTGGAGTGTGCACGAACCCTTTGAGGTGCGGGCCTCCCAGAAGCCACATAAGCTAGAAGGATACATTGGGAAATCCAGTGTGATAAGGTGAACTTCGAAACGGCTTTACCCAAAGTAAATTTGGCAAAGGAAATGAACAGCTGATCAGATTGTCTGTGACCAGCAGTCCTATGAATATAGAAACGCAGCTGCCTGTGCACATCAAATGAATGCAGCTTGTATTCACCTTTATTTTGATAATTAGGGAAGAAAACAGGAAGGTTAATGGACTGATTGATATTAGTTTCTGAGGCCACCTTAGGTAGAAAGGATGGATTGGTCCAGAGGTACACTCTATCCTGATGAAACACCAAGTAAGGGGGTTTTACGGAAAGAGCTTGAAGTTCCGAAACTCTTTTCGCAGAAGTGATGGCTACCAGGAATGCTGTTTTCCAAGACAGGTATTTAAGATCAGCCGAGGCAGCTGGTTCAAAGGGAGAAGTAGTCAAGGCCTGAAGAACTAGCGATAGGTCCCAAGGGGGTATGGCTTCTTTGATAGGGGGCCTGAGCAGAAAGGTACCCTTGAGGAAGGTTTTACATAGTTTAGCTGACATCAAAGGACCTGTCTCATGTCCTACATGGTAATGGGAGATGGCTGCAAATTGTACCTTGACTGTCGAACAGCTAGCCCCTTGCTGAAAAAGCCAGGTAAGGAAGTCCAAAACGGACGTTAGCGGAGCAGTGAAGGAGTCCAGATTATGATGTTCCACCCAGATGGAGAAGCGCTTCCATTTACTGCGGTAAATATTCCTGGTGGAAGGTTTATGCGCTGCCACCAAGATGGCTTTGACTGGTGAAGAGATACCGGGAGTCCTAATTAAGAGTGGAACTGGAGCAGCCAAGCTGTGAGCTTCAGGTTGTCCAGATTCAGGGTCGGTAAGCCTGATGGGTGGGATATCAGATCCGAGCTGGGATCCAGAATCCAGGGAGGATTCACCAAGTGAGACCACAGGTAAGGGAACTAAGTTTTTTGAGGCCAGAATGGGGCAATGAGGACCATTTTGCTCCCCAACCGAGAGGCTTTCTGTAACATCTTTAGCATCAGGGGTAGAGGAGAATAGGCATAAAGTAGACCGGGCGGCCAAGCATGCACTAGAGCGTCTCTCGGGGCTTCCCCTGGTGGGGGAATCAAGGCGAAGAAGCTGTCGCATTTCGTATTTGAGGGAGAGGCAAAAAGATTGCAGCAGGGTTGCCCCCATTTTGCAAAAATCCGCTTCGCTACTCTGGAGTTAGTTGAGAGACTACTCGTAAGGGGAAAGAATAGTGCGGCTGAGTTTGTCCGCCAGAATGTTGGACAGTCCCGGAATGTGCGTTGCGATCAGAAAGCGGTTGGTGGAAATCGCCCTTTCCCACACTCTCATGGCCTCTCGGCAGAGAGGATAAGACCTGGTTCCCCCCTGTTTGTTGATATACCAGACAAAGTACAGTTTTGTACCTACCATAAATGTAGATGTTCGAGGATCCACATTGCTGCAGTCCTAACTATTGGGTAGTCCGCTGTCCAGTCGGCCCGAATACCAAAGTATATGGCTGACGTCGGTCAGGGCGCATTAGACTGACGTCAGTACGTCAGGGTACTAATGCGCATGACCGACGTCATATCCTCAGTCTTTTCTTGCCCCAGATGTCAGAAGACCCTGAAAAGATAAGGCCAAAAACCAAAAACTCCCCACATATCTGCACCAAAATATATATATATATACAAAATATACAAAATCAGCAGAATATAACCTCACCTACACAACCACCCCTAAACACAGAGGGGAAGGAGGGAGGGTAAATTGGACTGCAGCAATGTGGATCCTCGAACATCTACATTTATGGTAGGTACAAAACTGTACTATGTTCTTCATTCCACATTGCTGCAGTCCTAACTATTGGGTAGAATCCCAAAGCAGAGGTAAGGGAGGCTGGCAAATCATAAAGAAGCAGGAGCTGATAGCATGCCTTGCAAAATAGCTGTGGCAAAACCAGCCCTAGACTTAGAGTAGAGAGGAAGGTGGTAATGCTTAGAGAAAGTATGCACTGAACTCCAAGTAGCTGCCTCCAAAATATCCTTAGTTGCCACCCCCCTTAAAAAAGCTGTTGAAGTGGCAGTAGCCCTAGTGGAATGCGGCCTAATCCCAGCTGGAATCTCCTTGCCATGATGGGAATAACA
This sequence comes from Protopterus annectens, assembly GCF_019279795.1. NCBI lineage: Eukaryota > Metazoa > Chordata > Ceratodontiformes > Protopteridae > Protopterus > Protopterus annectens. The sequence continues at coordinate 615,090,749 of NC_056725.1, forward strand.
AAATGCAATACAAAACCCAATCCACCTAGAAATAGTTTGTTTTGACACAGGCTTGCCCTGAGAACTCAAAGCAAAAGAAACAAACAACTGCTGAGACTGCCTAAAATCCTTAGTCCTGCTCAAATAATAACGCAATTGCCTGTGTACATCTAAAGTGTGCAAAATCTTTTCCCCTTTATTTTGGGGATCTGCATAAAACGTAGGCAAATGAATAGTTTGGTTTAAAGCCACACTAGAAACCACTTTAGGCATAAAGGAAGGATTAGTACGTAATGATACCCTATCCTTATGAAAAATCAAAAAAGGCTCAACTGCCATAAGGGCCTGTAACTCAGAAACCCTTCTTGCAGAAGTAATGGCCAACAAAAAAGCAGTCTTCCATGACAAGTATTTCAGTTCAGCAGTCGCTGCAGGCTCAAAAGGTTGTAGAGTAAGTTTCTCCAACACAAAATTGAGATCCCAAGCAGGAGTAGGAGCTCTACGTGGGGTCTTATATTCTTTGCCCTCTAAGAAATTGCTTGAACAAAGGATGTGAAAACAATGGTGGGTCACAATCATAGTGAGCTGAAATTGCTGCAGCATGAATCTTAATGGAAGAGAAAGACAAACCTTTGTCCAATAACTCAGTAAGATATTGAAGAGCCACACTCAAATTAGGCTCTGAAATCTCCAAATTCTGTGCTGCAGTCCAAAATAAAAATCTCTTCCATTTTTCTGCGTACACTTTCCTTGTACTAGGTCTTCTGGCTTCCATAATCACATTTAAAACTTGTTGAGGAAGTTGAGACCTGCTGTCTTTCAAAACAGAATATGCCAGGCTGTTAGATGAAGAGAGTGAAGCTTGACATTGAGCAGACGACCGTCCTTCTGAGACAACAGATGTGGAATCAAGGGTAAAGGCCATGGAGGCTTCTTTACCAGACTCCTCAGTAATGGGTACCAGTGCTGCCGAGGCCAATCTGGAGCTATTAAAATCATCCTTGGCTTGTCTTGTCTGACCTTTAGAAGCACATTTGGAAGAAGAGGCAGAGGTGGAAACGCATACACATGAAGATTTTTCCAACTGAAAGAAAGAGCATCCACTTTCCAAGCTGTGTGATGAAACCTCTTTGTGCAGAACTTTGGCAGCTGGTGGTTTAGTGGAGAAGCGAACAGATCTATGTCTGGAGTTCCCCAGGACACTGTCAACTTTTGAAATACATGAAGATCCAGTTTCCACTCGTGGGGATCCATGATTTGTCTGCTTAACACATCTGCTAAGGAGTTCTGTGCTCCGGCAGAAACCTTGCCTGAAGAGTTAGTTGCAAGCTTAGCGCAGTCTCCCATAAAATCATTGCTTGCCTGCACAATGGGTAAGAATGTGTTCCCCCTTGTTTGTTGATGTACCACATGACAGTTGTGTTGTCTGTTAGAATCAACACCTGCCCTGGAAGAAGTAACTCCTTGAAAGCCATTAATGCAAACTGGACTGCTAACATCTCCTTCATGTTGATATGTAGATGCTGTAGTCTGGCAGGCCACTTGTCTTGTATCCACTTTCCATTGAGATGAGCTCCCCAAGCAATGTCTGAGGCATCTGTCGTTAGAATTTGACTCGCCTCTGGCCGGGTCACAGAGAGTCCCTTGTTTAGGTGACATTCCTGAGCCCACCATAAAAATTCCTTTTGAATGCAAGGTATTATTTGAATGACAGTGTCCAAATCCTGGCAGTGCTGTGTCCACACATTTTTGAGATACCATTGTAGCTTCCTCATATGCAGTTTGGCATTGGGAAGCACCAGAATACAAGATGCCATGAACCCTAAGGCTTGAAGGACTGTCCTTGCAGTCAGCCCGGACTGAAGAGATAGTTGATGGAAGTAACTGGAAAGATTCTTTTGTTTGTCCGGGGTTAAAAAGGCCATCTGGGCTGCTGTATTCAGTCTCACACCCAGAAAGCACATGTCTTGAGAGGGTACTAGACTGGACTTTATTTCGTTCACAGAATACCCTAGGCATCTTAGCACTGCTATGACATATTCCAAATGCTGTAGAAGGTTTTCCTTTTCTTGAGCCAGAATCAGGCAATCGTCCAAGTAAGGATAGATTTGAATTCCTTTTAGCCTGAAGTAAGCTATCACTGGAGCCAGAACCTTTGTGAATACTCTGGGCAGTAGATAAGCCAAAGGGCAATGCAGAGAACTGATAATGAGAATTTCCAGCTCGAAACGCAGATACTTTCTGCAACTTAGTCTTATAGGCACATGAAGGTAAGCTTCCTTGAGATCTAAAGTTACCATCCAGTGATCCTTGCCCAGCAGAGGTAAAAGTTGTTGTAACGTCAACATTTTGAACTTGGGAATGTCCAGATAAGTGTTGAGGATAGATAAATCCAAAATTGGTCTCCACGTGTTCCCCTTCTTTGGTACTAGGAACAGGCGAGAATAAAATCCTAGGCCCCTTTCTGGCACAGGAACCGCTGAATGGCCCCTATTTGGAGTAACTGAGAAATTTGCTTGTGAGCCTCTTGTCTTTGTAGAGGAGGAATGTCTGGCATGCCTTTGAAAGGAGGCAAGGTATGGAAATAAAACCTGTAACCGTGGTGAATGATATCCAGAACCCATTTGTCTTGGGTAATTAAATCCCAATTTTCTTTGAAAAGAGACAGTCTTCCTCCTAGAGGTGCCGCCAGGCGAGAAGGTACTGGCAGCTGAAAAGGCAGGTCATTGGGTCTGCTTACGAAAGGACTGACCCCTGCCCTCACCAGAAGTCTGAGCAGGTGAACTCCCTGCCCTAGGCCTAAAAGTACCTTGAGCTCTGCCCCTACCACGTCTAGACCTACCCCTAGACTGGGAATCATAAGCAGGATAAGTCCATCCCTTAGCAGGCCAATTTCTACTAAACTTCGGAGGCTGCACTTGCAAAAAATCCTTAACAGTTTGCATAGACTTAGCCTTGTCCTCCATCTTCTTTAAAACTGCTTCCACAGGCGAACCAAAAGTACAGTTTTGTACCTACCATAAATGTAGATGTTCGAGGATCCACATTGCTGCAGTCCTAACTATTGGGTAGTCCGCTGTCCAGTCGGCCCGAATACCAAAGTATATGGCTGACGTCGGTCAGGGCGCATTAGACTGACGTCAGTACGTCAGGGTACTAATGCGCATGACCGACGTCATATCCTCAGTCTTTTCTTGCCCCAGATGTCAGAAGACCCTGAAAAGATAAGGCCAAAAACCAAAAACTCCCAACATATCTGCACCAAAATATATATATATACAAAATATACAAAATTAGCAGAATATAACCTCACCTACACAACCACCCCTAAACACAGAGGGAAGGAGGAGGTAAATTGGACTGCAGCAATGTGGATCCTCGAACATCTACATTTATGGTAGGTACAAAACTGTACTATGTTCTTCATTCCACATTGCTGCAGTCCTAACTATTGGGTAGAATCCCAAAGCAGAGGTAAGGGAGGCTGGCAAATCATAAGGAAGCAGGAGCTGATAACATGCCTTGCAAAATAGCTGTGGCAAAACCAGCCCTAGACTTAGAGTAGAGAGGAAGGTGGTAATGCTTAGAGAAAGTATGCACTGAACTCCAAGTAGCTGCCTCCAAAATATCCTTAGTTGCCACCCCCCTTAGAAAAGCTGCTGAAGTGGCAGTAGCCCTAGTGGAATGAGGCCTAATCCCAGCTGGAATCTCCTTGCCATGATGGGAATAACAAAATACAATGCAAAACCCAATCCACCTAGAAATAGTTTGTTTTGACACAGGCTTGCCCTGAGAACTCAAAGCAAAAGAAACAAACAACTGCTGAGACTGCCTAAAATCCTTAGTCCTGCTCAAATAATAACGCAATTGCCTGTGTACATCTAAAGTGTGCAAAATCTTTTCCCCTTTATTTTGGGGATCTGCATAAAACGTAGGCAAATGAATAGTTTGGTTTAAAGCCACACTAGAAACCACTTTAGGCATAAAGGAAGGATTAGTACGTAATGATACCCTATCCTTATGAAAAATCAAAAGGCTCAACTGCCATAAGGGCCTGTAACTCAGAAACCCTTCTTGCAGAAGTAATGGCCAACAAAAAGCAGTCTTCCATGACAAGTATTTCAGTTCAGCAGTAGCTGCAGGCTCAAAAGGTTGTAGAGTAAGTTTCTCCAACACAAAATTGAGATCCCAAGCAGGAGTAGGAGCTCTACGTGGGGGTCTTATATTCTTTGCCCCTCTAAGAAATTGCTTGAACAAAGGATGTGAAAACAATGGTGGGTCACAATCATAGTGAGCTGAAATTGCTGCAGCATGAATCTTAATGGAAGAGAAAGACAAACCTTTGTCCAATAAATCAGTAAGATATTGAAGAGCCACACTCAAATTAGGCTCAAATCTCCAAATTCTTTGCTGCAGTCCAAAATAAAAATCTCTTCCATTTTTCTGCATACACTTTCCTTGTACTAGGTCTTCTGGCTTCCATAATCACATTTAAAACTTGTTGAGGAAGTTGAGACCTGCTGTCTTTCAAAACAGAATATGCCAGGCTGTTAGATGAAGAGAGCGAAGCTTGACATTGAGCAGACGACCGTCCTTCTGAGACAACAGATGTGGAATCAAGGGTAAAGGCCATGGAGGCTTCTTTACCAGACTCCTCAGTAATGGGTACCAGTGCTGCCGAGGCCAATCTGGAGCTATTAAAATCATCCTTGGCTTGTCTTGTCTGACCTTTAGAAGCACCTTTGGAAGAAGAGGCAGAGGTGGAAACGCATACACATGAAGATTTTTCCAACTGAAAGAAAGAGCATCCACTTTCCAAGCTGTGTGATGAAACCTCTTTGTGCAAAACTTTGGCAGCTGGTGGTTTAGTGGAGAAGCGAACAGATCTATGTCTGGAGTTCCCCAGGACACTGTCAACTTTTGAAATACATGAAGATCCAGTTTCCACTCGTGGGGATCCATGATTTGTCTGCTTAACACATCTGCTAAGGAGTTCTGTGCTCCCGGCAGAAACCTTGCCTGAAGAGTTAGTTGCAAGCTTAGCGCAGTCTCCCATAAAATCATTGCTTGCCTGCACAATGGGTAAGAATGTGTTCCCCCTTGTTTGTTGATGTACCACATGACAGTTGTGTTGTCTGTTAGAATCAACACCTGCCCTGGAAGAAGTAACTCCTTGAAAGCCATTAATGCAAACTGGACTGCTAACATCTCCTTCATGTTGATATGTAGATGCTGTAGTCTGGCAGGCCACTTGTCTTGTATCCACTTTCCATTTAGATGAGCTCCCAAGCAATGTCTGAGGCATCTGTCGTTAGAATTTGACTCGCCTCTGGCCGGGTCACAGAGAGTCCCTTGTTTAGGTGACATTCCTGAGCCCACCACAAAAATTCCTTTTGAATGCAAGGTATTATTTGAATGACAGTGTCCAAATCCTGGCAGTGCTGTGTCCATACATTTTGAGATACCATTGTAGCTTCCTCATATGCAGTTTGGCATTGGGAAGCACCAGAATACAAGATGCCATGAACCCTAAGGCTTGAAGGACTGTCCTTGCAGTCAGCCCGGACTGAAGAGATAGTTGATGGAAGTAACTGGAAAGATTCTTTTGTTTGTCCGGGGTTAAAAGGCCATCTGGGCTGCTGTATTCAGTCTCACACCCAGAAAGCACATGTCTTGAGAGGGTACTAGACTGGACTTTATTTCGTTCACAGAATACCCTAGGCATCTTAGCACTGCTATGACATATTCCAAATGCTGTAGAAGGTCTTCCTTTTCTTGAGCCAGAATCAGGCAATCGTCCAAGTAAGGATAGATTTGAATTCCTTTTAGCCTGAAGTAAGCTATCACTGGAGCCAGAACCTTTGTGAATACTCTGGGCGCAGTAGATAAGCCAAAGGGCAATGCAGAGAACTGATAATGAGAATTTCCAGCTCGAAAACGCAGATACTTTCTGCAACTTAGTCTTATAGGCACATGAAGGTAAGCTTCCTTGAGATCTAAAGTTACCATCCAGTGATCTTTGCCCAGCAGAGGTAAAAGCTGTTGTAACGTCAACATTTTGAACTTGGGAATGTCCAGATAAGTGTTGAGGATAGATAAATCCAAAATTGGTCTCCACGTGTTCCCCTTCTTTGGTACTAGGAACAGGCGAGAATAAAATCCTAGGCCCCTTTCTGGCACAGGAACCGGCTGAATGGCCCCTATTTGGAGTAACTGAGAAATTTGCTTGTGAGCCTCTTGTCTTTGTAGAGGAGGAATGTCTGGCATGCCTTTGAAAGGAGGCAAGGTATGGAAATAAAACCTGTAACCGTGGTGAATGATATCCAGAACCCATTTGTCTTGGGTAATTAAATCCCAATTTTCTTTGAAAAGAGACAGTCTTCCTCCTAGAGGTGCCGCCAGGCGAGAAGGTACTGGCAGCTGAAAAGGCAGGTCATTGGGTCTGCTTACGAAAGGACTGACCCCTGCCCTCACCAGAAGTCTGAGCAGGTGAACTCCTGTCCTAGGCCTAAAAGCACCTTGAGCTCTGCCCCTACCACGTCTAGACCTACCCCTAGACTGGGAATCATAAGCAGGATAAGTCCATCCCTTAGCAGGCCAATTTCTACTAAACTTGGAGGCTGCACCTGCAAAAATCCTTAACAGTTTGCATAGACTTAGCCTTGTCCTCCATTTTCTTTAAAACTGCTTCCACAGGCGAACCAAACAACACATCAGACTGTAAAGGAGCATCCAAAATCCTTGTCTTAACATGCTCAGCTAAGTTCTGATCTCTCAACCAGGCGTGCCTACGAAGAACAGAACCAGTGGCAGCCACCCTGGAGGAGGCCTGCACAGCATCAAAACCACATTGCAAGGAATGTTTACCCACTTGTTCAGACACATGAACTAAATCCTGCAACTCTTTACACTCAATACCTTCCGCCAGAGCATCCACCTTAGATTTCAACTGTGAAAGAAGATAATTCTGATATTTTAACATGTGAAACTGACAATTCAACGCCTCATGGCTAAAGTGGAAGAAGTATACACTTTCTTTCCCCATCTATCCAAAGCCCTTGCCTCTTTATCAGGAGGGACAGGATTTTTAACAACTGAGGCCTTCACACCTTTAGGCCCCTGAGAGACAGTTTCGGGTCTGCCCTAGGACTCTTAAAAGATACTTATGAGCTTCAGGCACCCTATAATACCTATCCGGTTTAACTGGGGCAGGAGGCAAAGAATGGATTCAGGGAAGCCTCTGCAAAAACATCTTCCACCACATTCAAAACAGGAGGTATAGCTAAAGGCCTGTGCTGGGGTAAAACAAGAATTCCCTAAGCCTTTTCCTGGAATCAGAGAAATCTTGACCTTCCCATTTAAAATGCTCCCTCATGGAATGCAGAGTCTCTGAAAATGAAAAATCCTCAGGAGGGGAAGCTGAAGGAGTAGAATCATCCACATCAGAATCAGAATAAGGAGGGTACTCCTGCAAGTCTTCAGCCAAGACTCAGAAGCCTCCGAGCATTGCTCAAAACTCTCAAACTCAGATTCCACCCTAGGCCTCTTATCAGGAGGGGGCATAGAACCCCTTATCATAGTAATCAAATCCTCTGCCATTTTAAGCATATGTTTCTTAGGCAAAGACCCTGAAGCACTAGGAGAAACCCCCACTGAAGCAAAACTCGGCCTGCCCCTCAAAGAAGCCTTGGAAACAGAAGGGGAGGCTCTGACCACCTTAGGAAGAGAGGGAAGAACAGCCACCTGAGAAGCCCCCTCAGCCTGGCCTACTTCCTGAGAGGATACATCCTGTAACAGTAAAGTCTCTCCCTGAGACTCCAAAGAAACACCTGGCAAAACCTCCGGCTCCACTGAGCCCTCTAAAGAACCGACGTCTGGGACTGTCGGTTCTTCCAGTCTAGGCTTTGCGGTTTTGTCCTTGCGTTTTTTAGCCGAAGCCGGCGTCGGAGCATCCGACGGCATTTTATAATTACAACGCTTCCCAAACACTAACCTGGCACAGTCTAACCTTCTCTTAATAGTGCGTTTGTTAAATCTAGCACAAGAGCGGCATCCAACAACGTCGTGCTCAGGCCCTAAACAAGGTATACACAAAGTATGGTAATCCCTATGAGGTATCTGTTTCCCACAAGAAATACAGTTATTCACTTTTTCTGACATCCGGTTAAATACTGAGGCAAGAAAAAACCAAAATATTCCCCAACGGGGTACTTAGCCAACTTTGATTCGGTCTGAAACTCTGGCTTCAGAAACTTTCAGAACGCCAACCTGCACTCGCAAAATTGCTTCTGCATCGGACCATGCGGCAAAAAAGACTGAGGATATGACGTTGGTCATGCGCATTAGTACCCTGACGTACTGACGTCAGTCTAATGCGCCCTGACCGACGTCAGCCATATACTTTGGTATTCGGGCCAACTGGACAGCGGACTACCCAATAGTTAGGACTGCAGCAATGTGGAATGAAGAACATCAACACATCAGACTGTAAAGGAGCATCCAAAATCCTTGTCTTAACATGCTCAGCTAAGTTCTGATCTCTCAACCAGGCATGCCTACGAAGAACAGAACCAGTGGCAGCCACCCTGGAGGAGGCCTGCACAGCATCAAAACCACATTGCAAGGAATGTTTACCCACTTGTTCAGACACATAAACTAAATCCTGCAACTCTTTACACTCAATACCTTCCGCCAGAGCATCCACCTTAGATTTCAACTGTGAAAGAAGGTAATTCTGATATTTTAACATGTGAAACTGACAATTCAACGCCCTCATGGCTAAAGTGGAAGAAGTATACACTTTCTTTCCCCATCTATCCAAAGCCCTTGCCTCTTTATCAGGAGGGACAGGATTTTTAACAACTGAGGCCTTCACACCTTTAGGCCCCTGAGAGATAGTTTCCGGGTCTGCCCTAGGACTCTTAAAAAGATACTTATGAGCTTCAGGCACCCTATAATACCTATCCGGTTTAACTGGGGCAGGAGGCAAAGAATCTGGATTCAGGGAAGCCTCTGCAAAAACATCTTCCACTACATTCAAAACAGGAGGTATAGCTAAAGGCCTGTGCTGGGGTAAAAACAAGAATTCCTAAGCCTTTTCCTGGAATCAGAGAAATCTTGACCTTCCCATTTAAAATGCTCCCTCATGGAATGCAGAGTCTCTGAAAATGAAAAATCCTCAGGAGGGGAAGCTGAAGGAGTAGAATCATCCACATCAGAATCAGAATAAGGAGGGTACTCCTGCAAGTCTTCAGCTGAAGACTCAGAAGCCTCCGAGCATTGCTCAAAACTCTCAAACTCAGACTCCACCCTAGGCCTCTTATCAGGAGGGGGCATAGAACCCCTTATCATAGTAATCAAATCCTCTGCCATTTTAAGCATATGTTTCTTAGGCAAAGACCCTGAAGTACTAGGAGAAACCCCCACTGAAGCAAAACTCGGCCTGCCCCTCAAAGAAGCCTTGGAAACAGAAGGGAGGCTCTGACCACCTTAGGAAGAGAGGGAAGAACAGCCACCTGAGAAGCCCCCTCAGCCTGGCCTACTTCCTGAGAGGATACATCCTGTAACAGTAAAGTCTCTCCCTGAGACTCCAAAGAAACACCTGGCAAAACCTCCGGCTCCACTGAGCCTCTAAAGAACCGACGTCTGGGACTGTCGGTTCCTCCACTCTAGGCTTTGCTGTTTTGTCCTTGCGTTTTTTAGCCGAAGCCGGCGGAGCATCCGACGGCATTTTATAATTACAACGCTTCCCAAACACTAACCTGGCACAGTCTAACCTTCTCTTAATAGTGCGTTTGTTAAATCTAGCACAAGAGCGGCATCCAACAACGTCGTGCTCAGGCCCTAAACAAGGTATACACAAAGTATGGTAATCCCTATGAGGTATCTGTTTCCCACAAGAAATACAGTTATTCACTTTTTCTGACATCCGGTTAAATACTGAGGCAAGAAAAAACCAAAATGTTCCCCAACGGGGTACTTAGCCAACTTTGATTCGGTCTGAAACTCCGACTTCGGAAATATTTCAGAACGCCAACCTGCACTCGCAAAACTGCTTCTGCATCGGACCATGCGGCAAAAAAGACTGAGGATATGACGTCGGTCATGCGCATTAGTACCCTGACGTACTGACGTCAGTCTAATGCGCCCTGACCGACGTCAGCCATATACTTTGGTATTCGGGCCGACTGGACAGCGGACTACCCAATAGTTAGGACTGCAGCAATGTGGAATGAAGAACATCTGACATGTTGTCCATCTGTATCGCAATAGTTCCTACGGGAAGAAGGTTGTGAAGTGCTTGCAACGCCAACAGCATTGCCGTCATCTCCAGAACATTGATATGCAGGGAGGTCTCTGTGTCGTTCCATGTGCCTTGGATTGTTCTGCCTGAGCAATGCCCCCCCCACCCGAGGCGAGAAGCGTCCGTGGTCACTGTGACGAGAGGAGGTGGAGCACAGAAGGGGCGACCTGTATGGAGGTCTGGGGAATGAAGCCACCATAACAGGGCCCTCCTGCAAGCCATGCTGATAGAGACAGGGTGATTGAGAGGAAGAAGCTGAAAGGAACATTGTACTTGAAGGGTCCACTGTAGTACCCTCATGTTTAGGCGAGCGCATGGAAGGAGTGAAATTGCCGCTGTCATAGAGCCCAGTGCCCTCAGGACCAATTCTGCGGGTGGAGCTTCTGATTGGAGGATGGCCCGCACATGTAAACTCAGATTCTGTAGTCGTTCCGAAGTGAGGTAGGCTCGCAGACTTCTCGTATCTAATCTGGCCCCTATGAAGTCTATCACTTGTGTCGGAGCAAGGGAGGATTTGTCCATATTGATCGTGATGCCTAACTGGGGGGCTAGGCGAAGAAAAAAATCTCTGGCTGAGCAGAGTAGATGCCTTGTTGGGACGGTCAGGAGCCAGTCGTCCAGGTACGGGAAGACCTGCATTCCCTGAAGTCTCAGGTGGGCCGCTATCACTGCTAAAACTTTGGTGAACACCCTGGGGGCTGTGGTGAGGCCAAAGGGAAGGACCCTGAACTGATAGTGGCTGGCTCCCAGCCGGAAGCGGAGAAACCTACTGGATCATCTGTCCATTAAAATGTGGTAGTACGCATCCTTGAGGTCTATTGAGCAAATCCAGTCGTTCTCCCACAACAGGGGGAGAATGGATTGAAGAGTGACCATTCGGAATTTCTCCTTGGTTACAGACAGGTTCAAGAGGGAAAGGTCTACAATTAGTCTCAGGTCCCCCGTCTTTTCTGGCACCAGAAAGAACCTGGAGTAAAACCCTAATCTGAGCTGGTCTGGGGGGACGGGTTGGATGGCCCTTTTTTCTAGCAGCTGCTGGATTTCTGCGGCTGCAGCCTCCCTCTGATCGGGTGGTACATCGAGGAGGTTCTTGAGTCTGGGAACATGTAGCATAGGGATTTTGTAACCTCTGGATATAATCCGAAGCACCCAGCGGTCTGACGTGATGGACTCCCATGCCGCCAGATGCCTCGAGAAGCACCCCCCCCCCCGACTGCCTCCAGAGTGGAGCAGTCGGGCAACCCTTCAGGGCTGTTGCGTGGGCCAATCAGAGAAGGATTCTCTGGACCCAAAATTTCTCGAAGCCCCTCTGCCTCTAGGGAGGCATCCTCCCTGTCCTCCTCTGCCACGGAAGGACTGGTTGTCCGGAGCTGGTTGGGAATGTTGCGATTTCCAGAATCACATCTTCTTCTGTCCCTTTTGGTTCTTGGAAAAGGACCTCTGGGGAGCAGAGAAGCAGACTCTGACGGCAGACAACGTCTTCCCGTCCTTCTCGCTCTGGACAAGTGTCTCGCGAACGGTCTTGCCAAACAAAGCAGAACAATCAAAGGGAGTATTCGCAAAGGATGCCTTGAAGGGCTCTGTGAAGTCACAATGTCGGAGCCAGGCCTGGCGTCTCATAACTAGGCCCGCTCCGCTAGCTCTAGCGGCTCCCTCAGTTGGGTGAGACAACAGCTGCATAGAGGTATTAGAAATAGATCTCAGAGTGGCCATACGAGTGGAGTGCAATTGCTTGTCCTCCGCCGACATGGACTCCAGGGGGGAAGCAGCGTATTCTTTAATAAGATCCCGCTGCATCCTGATGACATGTGCCATGTAGTTCAGAGACCTTACTTACAAGGTCGCTGAACTGAATACCCGCTTCCCAAGGTGATCCATCAAGCGCGACTCCTTGCTCGGAGGATGGACCGAGGGGCTCTCCTGAGCTAGTTCCCTCTTAGTGGCTGCCACCATCAACATGCCATCTACAGGGGGACCCTTGCTCCAGTGGGGCTGGTCTGCGGGGGGGCTCAAAATCCTATCCGGGCGCTTGGGAATTGACTCCACAGTGTCCGGCTCCTTCCACGCCCTGGTGGTCACAAGGTCCACCAGGGGGTCAGCCGGAGGGGACACCCAAGAGGTAGACGGGCTTGCTTCGATTGCCTCCAGGAACACGGACTCTTCGGAGGAAGCCTTGGGGGCAGACCACCCCCCCCTGAGCCTGAGCATTTCCATGATGTCTCCAAAGGAGACATCCTCAGGGGGTGACCGTGGGGAGCCTTCCCCTTCATCCAAGTCTGTGTCCTCTGTTAAGGACTCGGGGGAGTCCACGAGCCTCCTCTTACACTTATTCTTGCGAGGCACTTCCTCGGGGGGCTGCCCGAGGTCTCACCAGCAATGTCCTGTTCCAAAGGAACAACCTGGGACATCGAAGCAGGCTGTCCCTGTGGCCGGGTGATGGAAGCCTGACCCAGCAGAGAGGGAGTGCAGGGCGGAGCGGAGACAAGGGCCGGAGGTCTGGATGCTCTCGACAGAGCCCTCTCCACTACATCGATGGCCAAGGGGGAGCCGCTCTCCCTGGGCTCCGAAAGCCAACTCCCACTCGGATCCGATGAAGGGATCGGAACCAGCGCCGAGACCGTCGGATCCGAGGGACCAGTGTGCTCCGACCTGGACGGAGCCGAAGGCACACTGAATCCCTCGGATCCGAAGCTCGGGCCACGGCTCCGAGAGGTCGGATCCGACAATGGAACTGACAGACTCGAGGGTAGGGTCGGATCTGAAGTACCCAGTACTGTTGGCGCCGACCCATCCCCGGCTCCAATGCTGCCCAGCTCCAAGCACTCCGAACCCGGAAAGCGGGTCGGAGAAGGAGCTATCGGAGCAAAAAAAGGTGTCGAGCTCCACCCTGAAGGGGGGAGAGGCAGGAGCACTCCCATCTGCAGCTGGGCCTGGATGAACCTTCTCATCATCCGGTCCAAGTCTGCATCAGACAGGCTGTAAGTGGATCTTGACGAGGCCACCGAGGCAGGCCTGGAGTGCCGCCTCGATGACCTTCACGGAGATCGGGTCTCCTCCTGGAAGCCGTGGAGGGAGAAGCCCGCTTAGCTGTGGGGGGGCAAAGCAGAGGCTTCGGCCCGCCGCTTGTGGTGCTTCTCCCTCCGTTTCTCTCTCCTGGCCTCCCTGTCCTCCGGCACTTTAGTGGGAGTTTGAATCCCAGCTGGAGGAAGGGGGGCAGGAGTGGCCACCACCACAGGCTGGGGAGGTGCCACGGGAGTAGCGGAGGCCGAAGCCGACTCCGGGGGCTAAAGTCCCGCCAGGACCAGCTTCGACCTCCGCTCTTTCAGTGCCCTGGGGTTGAACCCTGCACAAATCGTGCATCCTGAGGACAGGTGTTCAACCCCAAGGCACCGAACACACCAAGTGTGGCCATCCGCTGAGGACAGCTTATGGCCACACTCGGTGCATTTAGAAAAAATAGGCTTTGGGACCTCAGACATGTCCCAAAAGTAAGAAACACTACTCAAACACACAAGGCCCCAAACGCAAACACACACAAACACACACTAACGACCAGCGAGGGGAGGGTAACACTAAAAAATTCAAAAAAGAACAGACTAAAAGGAAGCCTAATACACACACACACACTAATTACTGACAGAAAAAACGGGCTAAACAGATAGAATTGGAACACTTATCTCAAAAATCACCAGGAGCTCAAAATCCAGCTGACACACTCTAGAGCGGCAAACTAGATCTGAGGTCATTTGGGGTTGGCAGGGGATTATGGGTGAGGGGAGGAGCTAGGAGCTCGGATCCATAGCTGTATAAATAGTTGCCGGCTCGGATCCGATATCGGATCCAAGACCCACAGGTTGCTGACAAATGAAGTCCCTACTCCAGATCTACTGTTCAATCTCAGCCTTACTACAGGATATGTACCCAAAGAGTGGCGTACAGCAACAGTGGTCCCTCTCCACAAAGGTGGTGCCTCAACGGATCCTGGAAACTATCGCCCCATAAGCCTGACTAGCTTGGTCTGCACAGCTATGGAAAGGATCATCATGGACCTCATAAATAAAGATATTGGGGACCTACAGACACTGGATCCTACCCAGTTCGGCTTTGTTAAGGGCAGATCCTGCCTCTTAAACCTGGTCGATTTCTTTGAAACAATCACCAAGGCCATTGACGAGAGGAAGGTGGTCCACACAGCCTACCTGGACCTCGCAAAAGCCTTCGATACAATACCCCACTCGGGCATTATAGATAAGCTCACCAGCTTAAATATAAACCCCTATGTCACTAGATGGGTTGCAAACTGGCTCAAGGACAGAGCCCACACGGTTAGAATTGCTAGAGCCATGTCAGACTCCAAACCAGTTACAAGTGGCATCCCACAAGGCTCAGTCCTGGGACCTCTCTTGTTCGGTATATATTTCTCGGAGGTACAGGCCAACACGGAAGGACTGTGGCTGACCAAGTTCGCAGATGACTGCAAACTGGGTGCCATAATCGACTCTCCAGCCGACACAAGCATCCTTCAAAAGGGCCTCATAGAAACAGACAACTGGTGCCAGAGCCATGGTCTCAAGCTAAACGCCAAAAAGTGTATAGTCATCCCTTTTGGCAAAAACAAAGTGCCCACAAATTACCACATAGGTGGTAATCCATTAAGTACAGAAGAAGTAATTAGGGACCTGGGGACCCAAGTTGATAGCAATCTCTCATTTGACAACCACGTGGCCAAAGTGGTTAGAAAAACATTTTATATAGCCCACCTAATCATGAAGGGATTCACATCTAGATCAGGGGAGGTCATCGTGCCTCTTTACTCATCCCTCATCAGGCCCATAATTGAGTACAATGCCCCTTTTGGGATGTACCTTACCAGACACCTGCAGCAACTGGAAAGACCCCAAAAGTACCTCATCAAGAGGATCAAAGGGCTCAAACAGATGCCATATGCTGCCCGGTTAAAGAAACTTCAGGTCTACTCAGTGGCATACCGCCTGCTCAGAGGCGATCTGTGCCTGACGTATAAAGCCATGTCCAACCTGGAATTAATGGACATGCTGCACCTCAGAAAATCCAAATCCCATCGAGCTTATGCGCTCGAGAGACTTGAACCTCAGAACTGAAATAAATAGGACATGCTGGAGGGACAGATTCATAACCCAGAGGCTCCCTTCACTCTGGAATAAAATCCCAGCCCAGGTTAGGCAGAGTCCCTCACCGACTCTCTTCAACAGGAATCTTGATGAGTGGATGGGAGATCGTAGGTTTACCCCGGGTATCACTTCTGTGTCACTGTTAGACAGAGGCACAGTATATTAACCTCGAAAAAGGGCATAGCAAAATTAATTTAAAATGGGTGGCAAAAGCCAAACACACTCTGGCTAGGCTTGTAAATGCCCTAGGGCAGATAGCCTAGTATGAACCTATGAACCTATAGAGAGAACAACAGATAGTGAGCGAGTGACAGAAAGAAAACGAGACAGAGCGAGAGACAGTGAGTGAGTGAGTGAGTGAGAGAGAGAGAGAGAGAGACTTAGTGCCTAGCTCTCAAATTCTTTCTTCAAGAATTCAGGATTAAGCCAACAATAATGAGAGAAAAGGACCTGAAATCAGGGATAATTTTTTTAAATAAACCCTAATTAATTTAAAAAGTAATATAACAGAACAGCTGTATGTCATCATACATTTTCTGAACAAAAAGAAATATAAATCAATAATGTCTGGCTTCATTCACTGACTGTAATATTCAGTTATTTAAATGGATGGACAAAGCAAAATCAGGGACAATTGAGAGGCTGGGAATCTGGGACAATGGGAGGTTGGTTAGGGGTGGGGGTTTTAAAACCTTTCACAGTAGAAATTCATTCATTTGATCACATCTTAAATGTCAAGTCATGAAAGTAGTTGAAAGTACTGTGGACGTGCGCCCGCGTGTGTGTAAGTGAGAAAGGAAGAAAGAATGTCTGTCTGTCTATCCCTCTGCATTTAAATGTGTGTGTGTGTATCTGTGCGGACACTAAATACTTATATAACTCATATTTTGGATGGAAAATACTTTTTCCATTAACATTTACATATGCTACAGCAAGTCTGAAATATTAGGTGGAGCAACTATTTTACATCAAAAATATAAAAAAATGTATATACAAATAAAAAAATAACCACAAAACAATTTAACAGACAGTCCATTATCCAAATGCAAAAACACACTTCAGAATGGATGGTATCTGGGAAATAACAGACTGCCTCAGAACACCTCTGATTAGTCCATTATTTCCTTAATCAACGCTCACCCTCTCAGGCATTATTGTTTGTATAGTATAATGTTCTGAAAAAAGTATAAAAGATGTCACAGAATGTGTTAAAGAAATCAGACAATATATCATAGAGAATTGGAATATAACCAGTTGTTAGCCGTGTAAGATAATTTTTATGACTCGCAGAATTCCACTGTAGAGAATCACCCAACCACCACCATAATTTGAAATGCTTTTAAATGTGTTTTAATGAAAACAGCTTCTGTCAACAAAAATAAGGATAACTCTGAAAAACTGGAGGCATACCTGAGGCCAGGCAGCACATACTGCCTGTTGTGGAGGTCCTTTCCTACCTCCATCCTGATCAGTTGGTAAAACTAAAGCACGATGAGAAAAACTGTTGCTTCCAGGAAGACTAATTTTACTGAAATCTTGGCACAAATTATTGCCTACTTCAGCGGCTGAAGTGCTAGCATGAGTATCCATAGAATTCTGCAACTTGCTTTCACTCTGGACTGGTTTCTCCTGGGCAGCTGGTTCCTGTAGCTGTTGTGGTACTACATACCGATGATAAACATGTCTGTATGGCTGAGGCTGCTGCTGTTGTTGCTTCTGCTGCTGCTGCTGTTGATGATGATGATCCTGGAAGACAAACTGAGAGGACACAAAATTTAACTGAATATGTTGAATATTTGGAGCTTGTTCTTGCGTACAATGATGGGCCTGCTGCATACACTTGAGGGTAGGATCTCTGTGATACTGAGGTGGTGGCTGTGTGTGTTGTTGCTGCTGCTGATGTTGTACAGTATGCTGTAACTGGTGAACAGTATGTGGTTGCTGGTAATACTGAACAGCTGGCAAAGAGCAGAGCTGCTGTGGTTGCTGCTGGGCATCCTGCAAAGAAACATGTTGCTGCTGTTGAGTATGATGTTGCAGATAGTACTGTGCCTGCTGCATTTGCTGTGGCTGAAGGATTTGCTGGGTCTGTACCTGCTGTGTATGCTGCTGCTGCATTACAGGCTGTGCATGTGACTGCGGCTGGGCAAACTGCTGAGTTTGCTGTTGTTGTTGTTGCTGTTGTTGGTATTCATAGTACAGTGGCTGCTGCTGCTGCTGCTGCTGCTGCTGCTGCAGCATCTGCATCCGCTGCTTCTGCTGCAAAACTGCATAATTTCTGAGTGTTTGGAGTGCAAATGCTGAGTGATACCTTCCACCTGAAGATGCCTGCTGTTGCTCCTGTGGTTTCTGAGATAACAAATGCTTAACTGCACCCTCACTAGTATTGTCCAGTATGCAAGCAGGTGTCTGAAGGCTCTGTCCCATACAGCTAGCCTGCTGCATTCTATGACTATGACCGGCAAATGTCTGTGCAAATGAGTCTAACTTATGCAAAACACTACTGCTAATTTTTTGTGGCTGACTGCCAGTGGCCTGAGATGAATATGTACACTGGTATGCATCACCTGATGCAGTTGAACTTGGAGTATTCCAAAGGATGGAATTAGAAACATTATTTCTAAAAGCAATATGATTTCCTGTATTAGAATGAGACCATTCAGTTAACCTGGGAGATTCCATTGTCTCCGAAGTTTTCATACCTGTGTTCAAAGTTCCTGGAATGATGTTCTCTCTTTTATCTTGAGAAAAACAGGGAGATACAGGGGAAACTTGGGGATTTCCCATTCCCTGATTCCCATAGTTGTGATTCAAGCATCCAGTCACTGCAGGAAGGGGCTCACAAGGCTCTTGTTGATAACAAACATTTTCGGTGTTACTGGATGTGTGACTTGTTTCATACAATGACTGATCCGCCATTACTATTAGTTGAACCGCAGCCTACTGACAATGGACAAACTAAAACCTCCTGAGTTAAATGGCAGTTCTGTGCAGCTACATTCGACAGTAATGCTTTAGTTTTGGTCTTGTTGTAATCTTTACTTGACTCTGCTTCACATCTTTAGCAGCTGTATCATTCTCAATCCTTCAAAAATACAACAGCACTTAGGCATCTACAAAAGAGATAGGAGCAGATCTGTATTAAAATTCATAAATAATGTGATATCAATTGGATGCAGAGTTTTTAATCTGTATTTACTGCCTAATGTATATATAATACAAGAGAAGAATGCAGGTAGTATATTGACTGGTGTCAAATATCAAACCAGGTGTTTAGTTAGGGAATGTAAGATACAGAAAATAGGTGTAACAACTGATATCAACTTAAGTGCAATTACATTTTTCAAAATTATCAAAGCACTGTTCAGAACAGATATATTTACTCTGAAACAGGATAAAGGAAAAGTAAAAGAAAGGGCCAAACACAGAATCTTGAATTTCAAAAAGACAAACTACATCAAAATAAGAGCTAAAACAAAACAACTATGAACAAAGAAAATGCTGCTCTTTCACTCCTGTCTTTATCTTCAAAGACTGCTCTCCTGTTGTTCATTATGATGTATTTTTGGTCCCTGGCTAAAGGAACATATACATCTGAAGTGGACATTCTTTTTTAACAATTTTTACCAAGATGATTGTACACTCTTTTATAAACCCCACAGATTCAGCTGTTATCTGGAAAAAAGACAAGTCACCCTCACTATGCTTTTAAATGTGCTTTAATGAAAACAGCTTATGTCAACAAAAATAAGGATATAAAAGATGATTACTATCACAACCCTATTCACCCAAGGGGTAACGAATATTCTATGTATATATTTCCACATACAAACTTTCCAGTATAATCTTGAAGATGTTTGACTAACTACTTAACACCATGCAGAACCAGAATTTAGTATCTGAGATTTTGATTCCATGTTAGTGCTTTTGCTTGTATTCAGTGCCAGTTCATCAGAATTAACCTGCCCATTTAAAACGCACAGTTAAATAACTTGTAATGAAATCACATGGCACTGAAGACCAATTCATATTCATCGTGTTAATTTTAATCTGTTTTAAAAAAATAAATTTTAAATAAAAATTTAAAATTCAAAAGAAATCTAAAAAATGTCAGAAAAAATATATCACACTCTTGCAGTACACATTTTAACATGTTATTTATGGAAACATTTTCACTCAAACCTGGCTGTTTGGTAGTATTTAATCTAAACTGCTAGAGAAGTTTCTTATACTTCAATAAGGCTTCCTAACTTCCCCGCTTAATCTAGATTATATGTTTTCCAAACCTTAAAAAAAGAAAAAGTTTTATTTTAATTTTTTTTTACTTTTTATACTTAATGCACGATTAGGGTCATTATTCCTAATGCAATTTTTTAAATAATTTTTATTGATTATATATATATATATATATATATATATATATATATATATATATATTAATGGGGCGGCGAAAGCCGACACACTCTGGCTAGGCTTATAAACGCCCACGGGCAGATAGCCTAGTACCTACCTATGAACCTATATATATATATATATATATATATATATATATACACACACACACACACACACACACACACACACACACACACACACACACACAAAATAAAGAAAGAAATTCAATATCACATACTGTTACACAATACCAAAAATACATTGAATCATCAGAGTAATCTAATATAATTAACAAATTAAGAATCTTGGTATTTCAACAGCAATGTTTCAAAGCTATCCCAGTGACAAAGTTTTTATGATTTACAGATCTTATTCCAATCACTTCTTTTTCAGTTTTACATAGCATTGCTGTTAAAGTTAATACTTCTTTGAACAAAGGCAATGAGTTTGATTTCCAATTTTTTGTAATAATTTTTCTAGCTACTGCCAGGAGACTACAAAACATTTTTTGTTGTTTGGCTTTTACGGATAAAGTAGAACATTCATTAGTATTGCTGTCCTAGTTAAAGAACAATCATCAGACCATAACCCCTCAAAAATACTTTTCACTTCTCAATAAATACTTATTTTTTCACAGTCCATAAACATATGTGTCCAATCAGCTTTAACATCTTTACTGCATCTCCATCAAACTGAAAAAAAGTCATTTAATTAAATTTAGCAATTTTATAAGGGGTAATAAGAAGTCATGTTCTTACCATAATGTTCCATGTTAGTTGTCTTCTTCTCGCCTTCTTTCTTGCTGGATGGGTTCGGAGCCGATCCTCGGCTCCGACTCGGCCTATACTATAGCTCGAGAGCTATTTTTACCGGCTCGAGGCAGCCCTATATCCCACAATACCATGCGCTAACTCCCCAGATCTCGTTGGCAGCTAACACATAGTATAAATATATTATTATTATCCTTATTTCTAAGTACAGACTCCCTGCTGATAACACTAAAGATGCAGGGAAACCGTAAAGTATTGTATCACATGAAACAGAAGGACTCAGAGACCTTCAAGTCTGTCCAGGCTAGGGGGCAGAAGGGAGGGACGCAAGAAAGAAGGCGAGAAGAAGACAACTAACATGGAACGTTATGGTAAGAACATAACTTCTTAATGTTAAGTTGTCACTCTCGCATTCATTCTTGCTGGATGGGACAGCGTCCCTAGCACCTTGGTCCTGGGTGGCTCAATGGAACAGACTCCTGAGTACGGTGGAACCAAAGTCAGCTCTATTTCTGGAGGCTATATCAAGTTTGTAATGGGCAATAAAGGTATGTTGAGAAGCCCATGTAGCTGCTGCCCATATGGCATCTAATGGTAACCTTGCTTGAAAGGCTGTTGATGTTGATAGAGCCCTAGTTCAATGAGCCTTGGGCCTAGACGGGAGTTGCCTGTGTCTCAACTCGTAGACAAAGGTAATAATGGATGTCAACCATCTGAAAAGAGTAATCTTTGATACTGGAAGCCCTTTCTTCTCTTCAGCATAAGAGAGAAAGAGCTGATCTGACTTTCTGAGTTGTTTTTTCCTGTCTAGATAATACCGTAGTTGGCGATGAACATCCAATGAATGTAATTTCTGTTCAGCCCTGTTTGAGTAGTCTGGGAAGAAGACAGGCAAGTCAATAGAGTGGTTTAGATTTGCTTCAGAGGAAACTTTCGGTAGGAAGGAAGGGTTTGTTCTGAGCGTTACTCTGTCTTTATGAAAGACCAAATAAGGGGACGGACAGACAAGGCTTGGAGTTCCGATACCCTTCTGGCAGATGTTATGGCTACTAAAAACAGAGTTTTCCAAGAAAGAAGCTTGAGGGAGCAAGAGGCTGCGGGTTCAAAAGGAGGCAGAATCAATGACGTTAGAACCAAATTTGAATCCCATTGTGGAGGCAGATCCTTAACGGGAGGTCTAAGCAAGAAGATGCCCTTGAGGAAGGCTTTACAGAGTTTTTGGGACATAATATTTGCTTCTGAGAGCCCCACATGAAAATTAGCAATGGCCACTAATTGTACTCTGATAGTGGCTGACGATGACCCTGAATGAAAAAGCTCCGCCAGAAAGTCTAGAACCTTATGAATTGGTGCATGGAAAGGATCTAAGGACCTAGCTTGTGCCCAGAGTGAAAAACGCTTCCATTTACTCGCATAAGTCTTCCTAGTATTGGACTTATGGGAAGCAAGAATGATATCACGGACAGGAAGAGAAATGAGGGGAAGCCTGGCTATGGCTGGAAGTGGAGCAACCAAGCTGTGAGGTTGAGGGAATGAAGAGGCTGATGCAGCTTGCCCGTTAGATGGGTCAACAGATCCGGAATGGGTTCCAGATGCTAAGGCTGTTCCAGTAGATAACTGTGCAGGAATAGAAACCATACTTGTCGAGGCCAATATGGAGCAATGAGGATCATTTTGGATCTCAGTGAGGTTGCTTTCTGAATTAATTGCGGAATCAACGGTAAGGGGGGAAAGGCATATAAAGACCCCGGGGCCAATCGTGGACAAGAGCGTCTCTGGGGGGATGGCCTGGTAGAGGGAAGAGTGTGAAGAAGTCGAGGCACTTGCTGTTTTGAGGGGTTGTGAAAAGATCGCAGCAAGGTTGGCCCCACTTCTGAAATATTCTTTTTGCTACCGCTTGATTTAGAGACCACTCGTGAGGCAGGAGGATTGTTCTGCTCAATCTGTCCGCTATGACGTTGGACTTCCCGGGGATGTGCGTTGCTATCAGAAACCGTTGAGAGGAAATCACCCATTGCCAAAGTCTGAGTGCTTCTCGACATAGGGGGTAGGACTTTGTTCCGCCCTGCTTGTTTATGTACCACACCACAGACATATTGTCCATTTGAATTGCTATAGTCCCTGTGGGAAGAGAGTCCTGAAGGGCTTGCAACATTAAAAGCACCGCTCTCATCTCCAGGATATTTATGTGCAGGTGGCATTCTAATTGTTGCCATGTGCCCTGGACAGTCCTGCCCTGATAGTGCCCCCCCCACCCGATCAGGGAGGCATCTGTTGTCACCGTGGCAACTGGGGAGGGGAGAACAAAGGGTCTGCCCTGAAAGAAATGAGGGGAAACCATCCACCAGGAGAGGTGTTTCTTGCATGATGGGGTTATCAAGATGTTGTGAGTCATTGGGAGCTGTTGAAAGGACCACTGAGAAAACAGCATCCACTGAAGGATTCTCATGTGGAAGCGGGCTAATGGGAGGAGAAGGATCGCCGCTGCCATGAGGCCTAATGTTTTCAGCACTGACTTGACTTGAACTCTGTTGGACTGAAACAGAAACTGAACATTCCGCCGTATGTCTGTCACTCTTTGAGGTGGTAATGTTGCAGACATTTCTGTGGTGTTTAACACGGCGCCTATAAAGTTTATACATTGACAAAGTGACAAGAAGGATTTTGCAAAATTTATAGAAATACCTAGATTGTTGCAAAGTTGAATAGTGTAATCCCTGGCCATTATAAGATGCTGCTTGGTGGTAGCGGAAATGAGCCAGTCGTCTAAATATGGAAACACCTGGAATCCTTTTTGTCTCAGGTGAGCCATGACCACTGCCAAGCATTTGGTGAACACCCGGGGGGCTGTGGTGAGACCAAAGGGAAGGGTTCTGAATTGATAATGACTGGCTGTCAGCCGGAAGCAGAGAAACCTCCTGGAGCGCCTGTGTATCTTTATATTATAGTACGCATCCTGGAGGTCTAACGAGCACATCCAGTTGTCTCTGCCCAAAAAGGGTAGAATGGACTGCAGTGTTACCATCCGAAATTCTGTCTTTTGTACAGAGTTGTTCAATCTGCTGAGGTCCAAAATGGGTCTCCAGTCTCCTGTCTTTTTTGGTACCAAAAAGAATCTGGAGTAGATTCCGGATCCTAGTTGATCTGCTGGGACTGCCTGGATGACTCTTTTTTCTAACAGCTTTTTTATTTCTAGCTGTGCCTGACCCCTTTGTCTGGGTGGTACGTCTGGTAGGGGTCTTGACGGCTGGACCGGAGGGGAAATGAAGGGAATTTTTTAACCCTCGGATATGATCGACTGTACCAATTTGTCTTGGGAGAGGGATTGCCAGGCTTCTGGGTACAGAGATAATCTTCCCCCGACTGCCTCCGAAGGCGGACAGTCGGGCAGCTTCTCAGGGATGCTAAAAGGGTTGGTCAGGGAAGGATTCCCTGGAACCCTGGTTCTGTGGACCCCCTCTGCCCCTGGGGCGGCGTCTGTTATTGTTCCCCCCCTCTGCCTTTGGGGGGAAATTCACCATGTGCGGCAGGCGCGACTCCCTGTGGTTTGTGGAACCACATCTTTCCACCCTTCTGGCCCTTAGGATAAGGTCTAGAAGGCATGGAAAAGTGGACTCCCACGGCAGAGAGAGTCTTACCATCTTGCTCGCATCTGGTGAGGGTATTCTTCACCTGAGGTCCAAACAATTCTGAACCATCAAAGGGGGTGTTGGTGAAGGACGCCTTGAAGGGATCGGCAAAGTTACAGAGTTGCATCCAAGCATGACGTCTCAATGCAACACCTGTGCCTGCGGCCCTACTCGCTCCATCGGCTGCATAGGAGATAAGCCGAATGGAGGAGTTAACAATGGAATTCAGGGTAGCCAGCTGGGAGTTCATCTTGTCCTCATAACCCACAGCAGAAGGATCCTGTATGGTTTCACCCAGCTCTTTGAGCAAATCTCTATGAAGGCGGGTGAAATTATATAAATAGTTCAGTGACCGCATGGCGAAGGTCGCTGAAGCAAATGTCCGCTTACCATACCTGTCCATGGTCCTGGACTCTTTGTTAGGAGGATGAACAGGTACAGAAGGATCAGCTAATTCCTTCTTAGTGGCTGCTGCTACCACCATAGCATCTACTGAAGCACCTTTGGTCAGAAAGGATTTGTCCTCCAGAGCAGAAATAAATTTAGAGGGCCTCCTAGGGGTAGGTTCCATTGAGTCAGGAGCTGCCCATGCCTTTCTGGCTACTACTTCCATTAGTGGGTCGAAAGGGGGAGACACCCAGGAGGTGGAAGGACGAGATCCAAAAGCGTCAAGGTAAACCGACTCGTCCTCGGAGGGTTTGAGAGTGGACCAATTTCCCCTCTGTTTCAGGATCTCTAGGATGTCTGAAAAAGAGAAATCCTCAGAGGGGGATCTCGGGAAACCCTCTGACTCATCCAAGTTGGTGTTGACGTGACACACTCGGGGGAGTCTATGTGCTTCCTCTTGCACTTTCTTTTCCTAGGGGGTTTCCCTGAAGCTTCAGGGGAGGCCTTGGAAGAGGAGGAGACACCCAAAGTGGGTACCCTATGCTTTGGATCTCTGCTGTCAGATGCAGGAGGATGGCCAGAGACCGTAACAGGCATTGTAGAGGGAGGAGCTGCAGAACTTAACCTTGGAGTGGACACTGGGTCCAGCATGCTCCTCATCACTTCGAAGGCTCCCCTATCAGGCACCAAAGGCAGTCCCGGCTCAGAAGAGACCCAACCGTTCCCGGCACTGACAGAGAAGGCTCCGAGAATGATGTTGGGGCCGAACTAACCAGAGCCGAAGCTCCGAGAGGGAGAGCGGGGTCGGACAAGGGTCCGATGCCACTCGCCCCCTCGGAGCTGGCAATGGAGTCCCGGCGCCCGGACCTCTCCACGGATGGAACCAATGAAGAAGTCGGAGCCAATGATGCCGGAGCCGAAGGTGGAAGTATCGGCTCCGACGTGGGCAAGGTTACGGTTCCGACAAACTCCAGCTCCAAACTCGAATGGTGAGTCGGGGGGAGGAATCGATGGCGGTACCGAGGGAGCCACAGTCTGGTGAGACGGGCTTTGGAGCATTTGGGCTAGTGCCTGAGATTTTATGAGTCTACTGACCACCCTCTCAATATCGTGGTCGGAAAGCCTGGATGACCTGGATGAATGAGTCCTATGACTCCGCTCCGATAGGCGTGGTGATCTCGGAGCCGATCGGATGGATTCTAGCGAGGGGGATCTAGAGCGCTTGTGCGCTGGAGTCGGCTCCAATGCAGGTTTCGGAGCGGATACATCCTTGCTCGCTTCGGATCTGATTGGAACCGATGTCGGGGCCATCTCAGTTACACCAAGTCCTCGACTCAGAAGCTGGAGCCGAGGGTTTGGCGGTTTTAGAAAACTTCCCCGAGCCAGACTTGGACGGGGAGTCATCGGGCTTCAATAAGCCCCTCAAGATGAGCTTATTACAACGCTCCTGCAGGACTCTTGAACTAAATCCGTGACAGACGGAACAAGAGTCCTGCAGGTGTAAAGGCCCCAAGCAACAGATGCAAGAAGTGTGACCGTCTGTCAGAGACATTTTCTGACAGCACGAGTCACACTTTTTGAATCCCGAGACCTTAGCATCTTTGGACATAGTCCTAAATACAGAAAAACACAGTCAGCCCACACACTCACTCAACTTATACCCAGAAGGGAGTTAAGGGGACTGACTAAAACACCCACACACAGACACTCTAAGGGGTGGGGGAAACTAAGCTAAAGCCCGTAGGCCCGATTATAAAAATTAACTAAAAGGAGGGGAAGAAGGGCTACAAAAGGGCTGTAATAAATAAAACTATTGATAGGGACCTAAGGTAGGAAAACTATCTGGAAAACTATCTGAAAAATAGCTCTACTGAAAAAAATCTCTTTTACTGACCTGAGCCGGTAAAAAAAGGCAACCTCGCAGCGAAGTGGCAAATGAGATCTGGGGAGTTAGCGCATGGCATTGTGGGATATAGGGCTGCCTCGAGCCAGTAAAAATAGCTCTCGAGCTATAGTATAGGCCGAGTCGGAGCCGAGGATCGGCTCCGAACCCATCCAGCAAGAATGAAGGCGAGAGTGACAACTTAACATCAAATATTCTGTGTATATATTTCCACATAAAAACTTTCCAGCATAAACTTGAAGATGTTTAACGACTTAAGCAACATAGTTTTATTCTGATCATCAAATGAGTCACTCAATCCATTATTATCTAAAAGGTTCCAGAATTTTGCATCAAAGTTATTATTATTTGTAATTAACTTATATAACTTGGACAAGCTTTCTTTGTAGGTCAATTTACCTTTGATAACAGCACTCATATACTCATATAATGGGGGAGCAGTGTTCTAATCCAATTCATTAATATTACCTACAAATTCATTTAATTTCTTACTGATGGATAATATTAGCTTATTAACAGAGTCATCCAACTTAAAATCTTTTATTAAATATTCTGATGACTTAGCTTTCCCTTTTTCAATGCAATCAGACCATAATACTAACCCATTCCTTTTTTGTAAATTAATTTTAACATTGTTCTGAGTTTCACAAATCTGGAGGTGTGTACAATAGGAAATCACAACATTATCCATGTTTAAAAGAATGGAGCTTTAAAAAATATTTCTTAAGTATTTTTAGAATTGATTTTATATATGCAGAGTCCAAAGACTGAAATTAATTTCCTCCTAAGGTACGTTTTTAACCAGCTGAAATTATTGTTCCATATTTCTAATTTATCACATTTAATAAAGTTGTAAAAATTTAATATAGTCTGTTCTTGAATGGTTTTCCATTCACTAGTATAAGTTGAGTCTAGCCAGAGTATAATAGAGTTAAAATTTGCAGCAATGAAATAAGATTCTACATCAGGGGTAACTAACACCACCATACTTCCACAGTCTAATATGATTTCTGTAAGCAATTCTCTGCTTTTTAGGGTACCATAAGAATATGATACCGTACGTTTTTTGTCAGGTATTAAAACTATCGAATGCATTATATATATATATATATATATATATATATATATATATATATATATATATGTATATAAATAATCTTAAGTAATATAATAATTTTAATAAAAAATAACTTATCCCCAAAATGAAAAAAAAAACACTCATTCCATTTTAATAAGGAGTGACACATATTATTTTTCAAACTGTATGAGTAATAATCTTACTCACATTTTGATATTTTTCCTGAATATTTTAATTTCTCTCTTTCCTAATTACATTTATGTTTATCTTTCAAGGTACTATCTAGTAATTGATTTAATACTAAGGTTTCAGTTTTATTATTAATAGTACATTTCAGCAACAATACTTCATGAAACTTACCAATTTCCTCATCCATTTCTTCAAATTAATAACTTAATTCTCCTACAATTAGTAAAATATCATCTGCAAAAAGATGCATCTTAGATTGAGAATTATTATTAAATGAAAAACCATCAATTTTATAATTTTCTTCTTATACTATTAGCTAAGGGTTTAATAACTAATGCAAATGGTAGAGGAAATAAGGGAACCCCTCGTTTTGTACTTTTGTTTAAAGTGAATCATTGAGATATGTAAATTCCAATTTTAGTATATGCTTTGGAATCTCTATACAAGTTTTTGATATACCAATAATTTGTTAAAGAAATGCAAATGCCTCTAAAGTTTTAAATAAGTAGTTCCAGGCTACAGAATCAAAAGCTCTCTTGCTATCCAAGCTAATTAGGGCCAATTCATTGTTCAATTATTTTGCTAACTCTAAGATTGCTGCTACCGTTTTTATATTGTTATAAATTAATGTACTGACTATAAATCATATTTGATCTTTGTTAATTTATCTACATATCTTAATTTTGTAGTGAAGACTGAAGCAAATACTGTATAGTCTACATTTAATAATAAAATAGCTCTATATGACGAAACTAAATGTTTATCCTTTCCTTGAGTATAGGTGAGATTACAGAAAATTTCCATGAGGGAGGAATTATTTTGCCACTCTGAATTATCCTGAAAACTTTGTTCAGTAATTCTAAAATGTTTAATGGAAGCAGACTATATAATTTCATACTCAGGCCATCTAACCCCAGAGCTTTGCCATTTTTTTTTATTTTAAAACTTCTTTAACTTCTATTAGGTTAATAGGCTTATTCAACAGTGACAATTGCTGATCATGACATTTATTAGTAACATCTTCTTTAAATACTCTTCCATTTTACAATCATTAGGACTAACATTTTTATCTTTATCAAGATCCTCATGGATTTTATAAAAAATATTAACCATTTCCTCTATGTCTGAAGTAAGCTTATTAGTGTGAGGAGTTAGGATATTACTGATTTGTACCTTTTTGCTTAACATCTTACTTCTATTAGCTAAGCTATGAAGATTTTTTTGAGTCATCACTTGTGTGCAATTTTAATTTTTCTAAAGCTATCTCTACTTTACCTGTTAATTTTTTAATGACTTCAGCAGTATCTAATTTCTTTGTCTGTTGTTCAGATCTGGCTTTATGTATATCATCTTGTATTTCTAATGACTCTATCCCACTCTTTCATTTTATTACTAGGCCATCTTCCCATTCTATCATTAATATGCATTTTACAGACTCCCATCGTATGACTTTACTAACTTGACCATTATCACTCCGTGATAGAAAATTCTCAATCTGTTCCTTAGGTAAGTCTTAAATTCTTTTAATTATATCATATATACTGGAATTATGTAAATAATCTGAAAGTTCCTTAAATCCATTGATACCATAATACTTAGTGTATTATGATGAGATAAAGGACAAGGAATAGTTTTAAAATAATTAATTTTTATTAATTAAATCTGTTTAAGCATAAATCCTATCAATTCTAGTTTGCATCCCATGTGCATAAGAATAATGGGTGAAAAACAATGTCTTACCATCTGCATCTACTATTACATCAACTAGATTATTATTGCCAACCAATATGTTTATAGTGTTTTAACTGATGCTAGAATCTTAGCTTTATTCTGTTCGCTTGTATCTTCTATAGTAAATTTGCACTTAAAATCTCTAGCTAAAATTAAACTACCCTTCCAGTGATTTTGTAACAAATGTAAGCCACCCTTGCACCTATTCCAGGGTTCCAATAAATATTAGCTAATGTACAGAGTTTGCCATTATATTTAATTACTACAAATGTATACATTCCTTTAAGTCATTAATAGAGTCCAAGACACTAGGCATTAAAGTAGATTTTCTCCAAAATAAAGCAGTTCCTCTCCTCTTTTTGTAAAAAGTAGTAGTTGATAACATCTTGTAACTTAAGTTATTCAGATACAGAATATTTTTATCAGGTGAGTCTCTTACCAGAATATGATATCTCCTCTATTTAATTTTAAATATCTCATTAATGATTTCCTTTTGTTGCCATTATTTAATCCATTTACATTAATAGACAATAGAATAAAACTATCCATACTGTGTATTAAAAAATATTTCTTCT
This sequence comes from Protopterus annectens, assembly GCF_019279795.1. Lineage (NCBI taxonomy): Eukaryota > Metazoa > Chordata > Ceratodontiformes > Protopteridae > Protopterus > Protopterus annectens. Next base: position 615,120,838 of record NC_056725.1, read on the forward strand.
ACCAAGAGATAACATGATACATCTCACTACCATATTAATGTAGTTGTATATAAGACTCTAATGCGTCCTTCCAACACTATCTTAACTTTTCACATTTTTTAAATTATCCCTTTCTACAAATTAACTATTAAAATTCATAAGTAACAAAAACAGCCACAAGTCTACAACTGTAACTATAAATATTACTAACAAAACACAACCTACCATGGATACCAAAGTTCCTAGTACTAAACTATCTTTCTCTCAACTAAGACCTAAAAGTTCAGAAAAACTAAACAAACGCTACAGTGACTTACAAATAATTAACATAATATTATATACAAGTTTAAAAAAATTAACAGACTACTAACTTTCCTAATGTTATTTTCATGTCATACATTACAATACTCAGCTGTCGCTCTATTTTACCACAACAGAATGTGGTACAAGACTGGCAATTAGCCAAATACACGACCCCTTTAGTGCAACAACTGATAAACATCTCACTAGAATTCACCTTCTGATCATTTTCTACAGTGACACTATTACCTTCATTAATAAATCTGCATCAAATACAATATCCACACTTGTAAGCACCCTTTTCTACTAACATTATTATCCTTTTGCATTACCTCTCTCATTTATAATTTCTTCTTAATATTGTTTTGACACCTATATACAAATGTTGCTGCCTCCCAAACTTGTCACTAAAATTGTCAATGTTTATAAGAATCTTCCTTTTTTCTTATACTATCCCAAACAGCTTTACTTCCTGTACTGTAAACAAAACCTGAACTCCTAGGACAAGAGCAGTTATTTTATGTGGACTTAAATCTATACAGTGGATTTTCCCCAAAAGGTTGGGGGGGGGGGGCAAATCTTGTATTCCTCTCTATTAAAATTTTTTTACTAATTTCTCCTAATAACTTCTCTGGGTACTCCCTTTGCTGGAAAATTTTAATTTATCATTCTCATTCCTATATTCAGTGTCTCCAAATATTAACCTTGACAATCTGACCAACTCTTCACTTTATTATCTCTCCCTGATAATATAGTATTATTTACCTGTTTTATCTCTCCATAGTTATATACATATATACAATTTTTAGTAGATAGACTATCAGTATCCTCTGTTATTAGACATGTGCATAAACCTTAGTCTATATATGTAGAATTAATGAATTAAAAACTCTGTATGCATTACACTGTATCTTTGTGTTACTTTTCTGTTGTAATGTTTTGATATTTTGTACAATTGTCCCTGTAAATGTGGAGCTTTTCTCCCTCGGCCTCCGCTGAAAAAGGAACTGTATCTTACTTTCCCAGTAAACAAATGTAAAATAAAATAAATAAACTAATAAAACTCACTTGTCACTAAACTGTGCCTCTGTTTGTACGGATGACAATTAACAAAATGGAGATAAGAATTTGAAAAAGCATTTTTCCTGTAAATACTGGATGCAAAGAATTTTTCTTCGACAGCATTTGAAATAGTTACATGCAAATCCACAATTTTTGCATTTTTTTAAACCTGAAGGCCTTTGTTTTCTTCTCCCCTTCTACGGTTAACTCCACACAACAGCCAACAAATATTGCAAACCTATAAAGATAACTTCACAGGTCCTGGTCTTCACACAACTCGTTAGGCCAGGACCAAACTTATGTCAAAACTCTCTTATAGAGCTAAATTTGACAACTACATTGGAACAACTACGACAGAAGTTGATCACTAAGCAGAAAAATCAAGATGTTAGAAAGAAAAAGTCAGATTTTTCAATTTTCTTTTTTAATGACAAGGAATGGGTACAGAATAAGAGGGGAAAAGATCAGGTGAGAAAATAAGATAGGCACAAAAAGTCTAAGATTTATGTTTTGAAGACACGGTACAAAATTAAACAAAAGAACAAAAGAAGACTTAGAACCCCCTAACAAGATTCGTGAAAACTCACATAATTCATAGCTACAATGACAGCAACAAGATCTGGAATCCTTCTCTCAGGTGCAGGGTTTTATGGACAAAAGGAAGAGTCTGAGCTGTCACGGAGTAGTCACTGGCAGAGAAAAGGGTGCTAAGGCGGTTATTTATTTTACATTTGTTTACCAGGAAAGTCTGAATGGACAAAATGTCATTCTTCAACGGAAGCCCAGGGAGAAAAGCTCCACATGTTAAATAACCATTAGATAGATATACAATGTGCAGATTCAAATACAGATTCAATCTCAGATACAAATACAAAATGAAAATACATGTTATACAGTTCACTGATACAATCACATAGTCTAGAAAGGATACAAAGATTAGTAGTGCTGTGATTATAGGCAGAAAACAAGCAAGTTAAGTGTACATAGGCTTAGTAGGGGTATACTATTCAAATACAAAAATAACAGATTTGGTTCCTTTAGCTGCCTTATGACATCTATTTTCTAACAAGGGTTGGGCACAGCAGGTCCATGATTCTGATACATGTGATTTGAGAAGTTTTTTTTAAAGCTGGAAGTATTAGCAGTTGTTCTGATAGTTAATGACAGGGAATTCCAAGTTTTGGCTATGCAGTTGGAGTAAAGGGAAACTCCAACTGCACTATTAGGTTTGGATATATTTAGGAATGATATGTTACTGGAACTCAATACCTTCTTATTGAAGTAGCATATTAGTAGATTTTGAAGTACTGATATTTCTTCTGGCTGATTTAGTATTTGATGGGCGAAGGTGAGTTGATTATAAGTAAGTAGATTTGGTAGGTCAAGCCAGGATAGTTGTTTTAAAGCCAAACAATGAAGGGATTTGAAAATCTGTTACTGTGACAAACTTTGTGATTTTATTATAGCAAGTTACAAATTTTGATAGGTCAGATTTCTTAATGTTTGTAAGAATTTGTGAGGCATATAGTAGCATAGAGATAAGATGGGTTCTTGCTATAGTGTCCTTTGAAGATTTATTTAGAAAGTGTCAATTTCTGTACAGTGTTCCTATTTTTTTGTGAACTTTTTTATGGTCTGTGTTATCTGTATGTAGAATTTTATATTATGGTCAATGACCACTCCAAGTAATTTTGTTTGGGAAACTGAAGAAATAATTGTATGGTTTAATGATGAGATGGTGAATGGTGGGTGGGTGTCTGCAGCTCTATTTGGATAGAAGAGCATGAGTTTTGTTTTAGTAGGGTTAAGTATAAGTTGTGCATTGTTTAGCCAAGATTCTATGTCATTAAATGACTGCTGGATGATTTTTTTGAGTTTTTGTAGTGTTGGGGCAGCACAAATCAGAGTGGAATCATCCACATACTGAACTATGTAGGTAAGTGGGGTGGCAATATGAAGATGTTTAGTAAAGATAATAAAAAGGAGAGGGCCCAGAATAGATCCCTGTGGAACTTCCAAGGTTACAGGCAGTAATGAAGTGAGATTTTGTTGCCATTTTACAGCTTGCTGGCATCCAGTTAGATACTGTTGGAATCAAGTAACTGCAGAATGGCTAAGTTTAAGTACCAAGAGTGTAGTTAAGAGTTTAGAATGAGAGACAGTATAAAAACTTTGGACAAATAAAGAGATGGAGAAAACTAAATTGCCATCACTGCAATGGTAGTTAATGTTAGTAAAGTTAACAAGGGCGGTGGTAGTGTTATGATTAGGAAGGAAACCATGCTGAGTATTAAACAGAAGATTGTTGATTATTAGACAGTTCAAGATTTGCGAATGGATGCACCTCTCAATTATTTTATTTATTTATTTATTTTACATTTGTTGACCGGGCTAGTCCAACTGGATATATGTCCATTTTCAGTAGAGGCCCGGGGAGTAAAGCTCCAATGGATTATTACAAGTTTATACAGCAATAGGCAATACAAGATTAAAATTTACAAAGTTAGACAATATATGTAATGTATAACTATGATAGGAGCAAAACAAAAGAGAAATAATAAAATGCCATAAAACAAAGAAATACATTTTTTTTTTTTTACAATGGTCGTACGGTATATATGAGATAACATTTCTCTACATAGATATTATGTAAAGGAAAGTTATAAAGGGTATAATAGGGAGAAGTGAATGAAGGTATTAAGGTATAAGAAAAGAGAGAGATCTCTTTTGAGATCATTTTATTTCTGATAATGGTAACAGTACAGCTATTGGCCAGTAATTTGATAATTCTGTCGAGTTTCCACCTTTATGTAGTGGGATGATATGTTCTGAGATCGATTTAGTAATATGAATACTGGATAGGATATTGCTTCTGCAGCAATTTTTAGATATTTGTCAGGTAGACAGTCAGCAGCAAGTGTAGTAGGTTTAAGCCTTTGAGATATTTAACTATGGTGTTCACTGGGACAGGTTGGAAACAGACGTTATTGGGATCTAGTGTGGGTACTAATGTGGGTTTGGGTAAGGGAAGAACAATTAATGTTTGTGAGGGCTATTATGGATTCAGTGAAGTATCTGTTAAATTGTGAGGCTATGTTGTCTTTAGTATCGGTGAGTGTTGTGAGGGAGTACTAGTTTGTCCTGGATGTAGGATTTGTTTTGATGGAAGCCCAGAATTGTTGTGGGTTTCTTTGATTTTTTTCATTGGATGCTGCTATAGTAATTTATTTTGTCCTATCTAATATGCTTTTTAGCTTTATTGCATAGTTCTAAATATGTATGTTAGTTGTAGTTTTGTTGTTGAGCCATTTCTCCCAGGCATTATCTTTAGTTTTTAACAGAGATCTTGCTTCTTTGGTTAGCCAGGGGGCATAATTGGATTTTATCCTTATTGTTCGGGGGGGGGGACAAGATGTTTAGGATATTGAGGAAGGTTGAGTTAAAGTATTCAACTGCAGTATCTAAAGGGGGATCTCTGAATGGTACCTAGTTTCATTTTTTAAACTAGTTATGAAGTCTTGGGGGATATTTTTTTTTTTTATCTCAGATTTGGTGGTAGGTAATACGTTTACATGGATTTATTCGGTGTTGGAGAATGTAAGATGGAATATGGTCACTGAGGCTGTCTGGGAGACAGCCAGAGTGTAGAGATACATTTGGTCTGTTTGTAAGGATTCAGTCTAGGATTGAATATTTATTTAATGTTTTGTCTACTCTACTCTAGTACAAGTTTGGTTTGTTTGTGAGAAACCGTGTAGGTTAATGTGGTCAGAGGAATTTTGAGAGATGCAGGAGAGCCAGTCTACATTAAAGTCACCCATTATAATTGTTCCCTGAGGGAGAGATGTTGCTGTCCAATTTAGGATGTGTTCTAGAGCAGTCAAGATTGTCCCCACGTGGGATGCAGGCTCCCACTATGTTCAGATGTTTATCTGGATTAACTGTTAGTTTAGTAAACACTATTTCTGTGTTGTTAAAGATTGGGATGGTTAGGGCTAGAGTTTCTAAACTGAGATTGTTTTTTTGTATAGAATGATGATACCACCACCACTCTTTCTGTGGTATATCTAGCCTATGCATGTTGTATCCTGGGAGAAGTATTTCTTTGTTAGAGATGTCTAGTTTTAGCCAGGCTTTTGTTATAAGGGCTATATCTGGAGTATACAGAGCAAGTGTGGCATGCAATTCTTGAATTTTGTTCTGGTTAGCAGAACCAGATTAGATTTTATGGTTAAATATATTACATTATACAAAATGCTAGTAAAAAATGTAAGAAGAAAGTACAGTTGTTTACACTTAATGCAGCAGTAGATGGTCTGACACATCACTGTTAACGCAGATTAAGCTATATAGTTTATACTGACCTGGGTTGAGAGAGAACTGATTCATTCAGCACAACACCTCCTTCTCACAAACCCAACAATGGAATCTGAAAAGATGAAGGGCATCCATGTTGTGAAGTCAGGCCAAGGGAATCATGGTAATCAGAAAGGCCATGAAACTGAGAATCCTGAAAAATTCCCCCTGGCAGTTCCCAGAGATTGGTTGGAAAAGCTCAGGAAACTGTCTTTATACAGTTCTACATTGTCAAAGTGGAAGAAATGCTAGTATACAGAAGACATTCCAGAAAAACTCAGTTTGAAGGGATGAGAGAAGATTTTGTAAGTTCGCCTGAAACTCCAGGCTGAGCAGGAGTTTCATGACACTTGTCAGAGATTTATGACAACTGGAAAAAAGTTTGCAAATTTAAGACAATCTTCCAAATATGGAAAGATGTGAATGCCTTGAAGTCTGTAGTAAGCAACTACTGGAGCCTGACACTGTCAATTTCCGGGTCTATATCAGTTCCGCGAAAATCCATTTCAGCGAATACCAAAAGAGCAACATGTATTAATCGAACCACAAACAGAACAAACGCACTAAACCGCGAAATTTAAAACAATGAACAGTCATAGTCGGCCAACCCCACCAACCTCTACATACTACCTACCCAAACAAAATAAATAAACCACATACATACACTAACCAAACCCTACTCCTAACCCTAAAGTAAAGCACCAAAACCCAACTTCTAACCCTACACTAAACCCCACATACACAACTATCTATGCACTATCCTTAACCCTTCCCCAACCCTAAGTTCCATAACTACTGCACACTTCCCCTATGGAGATATACCCTAACAAAATAAATAATACACATAAATACATTTAACAAAACCCTACTTCTAACACTACACTAAATCTTACATACATTACCTATCTATACACTTACCTTAACCCGCACCCTACCCTAAGGTCCATACCTATCGCACACTTACCTTACGGAGCGAGCTATACCGCAGACGGGCCAACCAAAACACTTCGACATTTCGGTTTTCACTGTTTTGGACATTCGGCATTTACGTAGTTCGTGCAATACATGTCGATCATTTTGTATTCGCAGAAACAGCGTTTCATTCGTCTGACAGGGAGCCCAATTTCCTTGGTGGAATGGATTGTTAAAAGCCATTGCTTTTCAAAAATCCCCTTTGTTAACACCATGATGCTTAAACTGCTTTTTGAAAAAAGCTGTTATGCTAGAAAGCTTTTATTAAATGTAGAAAAGGAGGGTTGGAAAATCTGGGTGACCGCCCTGAATCAATTTCCCACCCTAATCAAATCATTTAAGAACCTCGGCAGCAGCTGGGACAAACAGAACATCCTTCTTAAGGGGAGGATTTAAAATCTCAGTTTTTACATCTTCTGGTAAGTTTTGAGAATGTTTACCAACTCAATACACTCCCAAAAAATATGTTCCCAATTACCTATTTCTTCCTCATCACACCTCCAACATTCGCAATCTACTTGAGGAAAATTCTTTGAAGTCTACTTGGGATATAAAAGCACTTCCAACACAGATCTTAAATCTTTTAGACTTTGTTACATACTTGAGAGGCATGCATATATTCTCCATTGTTTCTTTGTGAACTGCTTAACCAGTCTCTCTTCCCAATCCTTCATAAACTCCTCTTATTGATTATTATAGTTATCATGCAATATTTTGTATGCTCTAATAATTATTCCTCTTTTAACAGCAGCTTTGCTTCTAGATTCTACTAACAACTGTACCAGTGCTTGTCTTTCACTTAGGATCCCCCTATCTGTTTGTCTTTGCCTATATTCTGATAACAGTCCTTGATAGGGAATGCACTCTCTATTCTGCAGTCCAAATAAATTCTTGGTCTCTTCCCATTCTATTAACTTTCCCTCTCTAATTATTTAATCCCAATACCTTTTACCAATTCCAAGCACCTCTTACTTATTGTCTATATCCCTAATTGCATTCATCCCTATTGGCAGAATCTCCGTTCTGCATTCCTGTGTTGGCTTAGTTCTTAAGAATACTTTCTGCTACTTTATGAATATAATATTCTGCATGGTAACTGTTATTCTCCTAAAGGATCTTCTTCTTCTTTCGGCTTTTCCCGGTTAGGGGTTGCCGCAGCGGAACTCCGGACCGCTAATGATTGGCAGTCGATTTTGTACGGGTGTCGAGGTGCCAGCTTGACGCCCAACCTTCAACGAAGGCACACCCATTCTACGCATGTCTTTTGAATGCCACTCGACCGCGGGGAGGACATGCAGACTCCACACAGAAGGCACTCCAGCCGAGAATCGAACGGGAGAACCTCTTGCTGTGAGGCAGCAATGCTACCACTGCACCACCTCGGCTAAACTCCTAAAGGATCTGCATCCAAAATCCCAGTCTCGCCTTGATTCTTGAGCTTTCCCCGTTTCACTGTACTCTGGACTTCTTAATATAATTCAAGACTCATTCCTTTTTGTTTATTGATATAAGACCATTTAAGTTCTAAGCTAATAAGGATAGTGTGCCAGTATGATAAAAAGCTATTGGTCCAACCTATTAAATAGGACAGATTTTTCTGAATGTGCATTTTCAACTTTTGTGTTACATGCACATGCTAATGAGGCAAGCTGATCTTTTATACGGTTGTTTCTTCTCATCCCCATCTAAACCTATATCACATCTGTCAAGACTTTTTGCTTTAATGAATACCCTCAAACAAAAAACTAAATAAGTTTCAAAACATCCCCATATCCTACTAACTTAGAAAAAACACACAGAAAACTATGTAAATCTTCAAAAAAATAAAGTTTAACCCCCCCAGAAAGGAACAATTGACCATAATTAATAGCTTCATCTACAGACATTAAATAACTTAACATTAAGGTCACTCATGCTAAAGCCCATCCTACAGCCTGTGAGCCTACTCACACTGATTATTGTCTGTTCTTTTCTTATCTCTTTTCCATTTCCAGATGTGAAAAACAGCTTGCATGATTTCAGAAAATATTAACTTTTAAGCCTACAATAAATTCCACTAGCTATCTTTAAATAAAACTTAACTGTACACTGTATTAAATGCATTAAATTATTAAGACTGCTAGGGAGGCTGCTATCTCTTATTCACTTTCCATAATTTCAAACTTTATTTTTCTCTGAACTGCTTGCCGCTGTACCTTTAAATGTTGCATCTTCCTCAGCAAAGAATGCTCAAAACTCTCAAAATGAATTTCTTGCACCACCAGATAACTTGCCTCCATGGAAAAGTACTCAGCAATGAATCTTTGCACATTTTATGTGGAACAAAACATACAGCTGCCTTCAGATGTGCACATCTTGGTTCCTAATGAACATTTGCTAATCATACAATATAATTAGTGCATTTTACACTTCAACCCCACCATAGCAGCCCAAGATCACAGAATGTTAACATTAAACTTGCTTCTATCCAGCCTTCTACTCTTGTTATGCAGTAATATCTATACTTCATAGAGCTAAAAACATACTTGCTTACTTTAGTATCTTTAACACATCATACAACAGTCACTGAAAAGACTACCTCCACCTTTACAATATCCTTGACTACAGATTACACAAAACTAATTTACTATATATAACTTGCAGTTTATATCAAGAAATGTTTTATACAAACACTGATAAGAACAAAGCAGTCTAAAGTATTCCTGATTCTTCTAGTCAGCTCCTGTGTTTTTTCTGTCTCTAAAGGAATTCTCTTTGGAACACTGGAAAATGTTTCATGTGCAAAGTCTCTCTACGTCTCTATATGAACTTTATTGTGAGAAGAATGATAAGCAATGTCTCCTTCTGCTTGCTGTCTCACTTTTTGCTAGATAATTTTTTTTTATTTCTTCCTTAGTCTGTTCTGAATCAAAAATTATTTGATCCTCCAGGAAAAAATACTCAAGACAACTGGATACAGCAACTTGAATCTCACATTATTCTTTCAACACCCCTGACTGCTGAAATAAACTTGCTTCTCTTCTGCATGGTGTACAGTGAGTAATCATTTTCTACAAACACTCTGCTGTCTCCAGTTTTTACTACTTTGCTCTTATGCCACTGTTTTGTCAGGATTAACTCCTTGCTGGTATCATTGCATCTTTACTAATTTAGGTCTAGGCTGCTTTCTCCTGGTCAGGTTTGAACCAAACACTCAAAGCAGCCTTTCACTTACCAAATCCTGCTGTGAAGCAACAGTCCAGTTGCTTACTTCTGCTTTCATAAAATGAATACAGTGGGCTCCTTCCAGTTTCACTGGTACAGCAAAATATCTCAGGTTTTCTCTCTCTGCATTCTATTTTCTAACTCTACTATTTTTTGAAACAGCTCTTCTTGAGAAGCATCAAACTCAGACAGCTTTTTCCTCATTTCAACCTTTGATTTTTGCAGTTTTATCAGTACATATGTACAGCTAATAAAAGTTTCTTCTATCTTTTTCCAGCCTTTTGTTATATGAGTTGATGTATTCCTTCAATATTACTGATCTGTTGCAAAAAGAAAATGAATTTGGTAGCTAACCTGTTAAAATGAAACTACAATGAAATAAATGAAATTAAGTCTAACACTAAGACGAAAACAGGAAATATTAATACTGCATGAATATGGGTGGAATTTAGGTCTGTGGAATGAAAAAAAATGGCAATAAAATATAGCATAAAGGAAGCAATCTTATAAAGAAAGAATGAGAAGATATTACTTTGTGAATGACCACGATAAATTATATTTTAGTAATGAAAAGTGAATAATGAAAGAAAGAAAAGGAGCAAAATGGTAGTGGATGAGATTTTGTGGGAAGGTTATCATAAGTTAAATCATCATAAATGGAGATTTAAAAATATAGGGGTATATTCTCAAACAGAATGCTTGGTAAAAGCATTTGCATGTGGAGCAGTCATTAAAACATTTCTAGTATGCATAATAATAACTTTTTTTGAGATTAGCTGAAAACAAACTTGTGAGGAAATTAAAATCATTAATATGGTCATGATAAAATATGGAGTTGATAATACCTTAGCAAAAAAAAAAAAGAAGATATTTCTTTGATGCAGTTTAGTTATGGAAAGTAATTCCTTGTTTTGGAAAGATGATATGCAGTTGACTTACATAAAAGAGAAAGGAATAATATTAATTAATAAAATGGACTGTAATAATACAGCTACCCAAGACACCACCACCGTCAGCAATAGGACCTCAGTTTAATCCCTCATCTGAGGAATGATAACACAGAAGTACTGCACTTCCCCCTTATGCTGAACCACCTTATCAGTACTGCAAAACAAACCAAAATACTTGGCAAAGGAATAAAACCCACAACCTTCTGATCTTCCCTGTATCAAAGGTAAATTTGCCACAGTTCCAAGATGGCTGCGCACTGATTAACAGCTTAATTTCAGCTTTCCCACTGTGAAAACAGAAACTCAGATAAGAGAGCCAGTGAATTTGACTTTCTGGGTAAATTTCAGTAACTGGTTAGTAAGTGCACTGCCTGGATGCCAGTAAAAAAGAAATTCAGAGAACCTGAAAGAAAATCAATCACAAAAGGTGAGGAGAAAATGCTGATGGAAAGAATTATGGAGCTATTCAGCAAAAAACAGTGTAACTTCCAGCTATGGTGCAAGACATGACTTCAGTAATCTAGAGGGGAAAAATAAGTCAAATGTTCTTTGAGCTGATTAAAATAAACAAAACACTGAACGAATATATCAACTTAAATAACAAAATCCTGGAAAGAAAGTAAAGAAGCTTTAAAGAGATACTCAGATGAGGTGATAAAATTGCAAAAATCAAAGGTTGAAATTAAGAAAAGGCATTTTGAATAAGAGTCTGCTCAAAAAGAGATGTTCCAAAAAATAACTGAATTAGAGGACAGAGAACATAGGAAAAACCTGAGATATTCTGCTGTAACAGAGAAGCTGGAAGGAACAGACTGTATTAAGTTTATGAAAGCACAAATAAGCAACTGGACTAGTATTCCACAGCAGGCGTTGTTAACTGAAAGGGAACATCATCTGAATGCTCCAAACCTGGCCATGAGAAAGCAACATAGACCTTTAACAGTAAAGATGCAATCCTACTAGAAGAATTAGTTGATTCTGACAAAACCGTAGCAGAAAGAAAAAGTACTAAAAGTGGGAGATAGTAGAGTGCTTGTGGAAAATAACTCACTGTACACCAGACAGAAGAGGGGTACATTTATTCTAGTAATCAGGAAATGCTGAGAAGCAGGAGTGAGATTCAAACTGCTGTATCCACCTATATTCGGAATATTCATTCCTGGAGGATCAAAATCATTTTTTATGCAGAATATGCTAAGGAGGAATTACAAAAGTTTGTCTAACAAAAACTGATCTATGAAACAAGAGATGATTCTGCTTCTTGTTCTTCTGGTAATAAACCCCATAGAGAGATTGTGTTAGTGAAACCTTTTCCAATGTTTCAAAGGAAAATGCTTGAGAGACAGAAAAAAGTCACAAGAGCTGAGTAGAAGAACTGGGAGTACACTGAAAATGCAGCAGGGACTGGATTTGGGAGATGGAGATCAACAGGGAGAAAGCCAGCACTCGGAAAATGACAAATAAAGGTGGGATAACAAAGTATTAATTATATTTGTGGAACATGAAAGATCAAGAAAACCTGGAAATATTGTTTTTTTTTTGACTTTGTTAAACTAGTAGGTGACTCAAAAGTATATGCCCTACTTCATGTCATTAATATTTGAAAGAACAATTGGGGGGGAGAAAGGAGTTAACTGCAAGTAAAACAAAATTTTGTTCTTAACAGTAGTATTTTTATACTGCATGACATAATTTGCATATTATAAAGTAAAATTTTCTCAGTTATTTTCAAATTTAATAGGGATGCTAAAGTAAACATGTGCCCCTGTTTTTCCTCCTCCTTTCTTCCTTTCTCCTTTATGTAGGCACTGCAATGTAAAATAAGGAAGAAAAGTCTGGTCAAAAGAGGATGACACAAAAAAAATTGATGTGCTTTTTCTTACTCTTGCAAAGGGGAATGACTGGATTAAGGCCCTTGGCTTGATCTAGTAACACATTTGAAGGGAAAGCAAATAAATAAAAAAGAACACTAAAAATAAAGTTTGTCTGTAGCAAACAAATGAGTGCTTGTAGAGGCAGCTGTGTATCTAGTCCTCATGTTCCCATGAAGACAATCTGATACGTGTAACAAAAAACAGAATATCTCCTTCTGTTAATGTTTTTTTTAATGGCTAGGAGATAATGTTTTCTGAAAGCATTCAAGTTTTTTTTTCAATCTGAGAGAGAAATAAAGGTAAGACAAAGACACCACTTAGTAGAAGCACAGACTCATTCATGCATCTTAGCAAGGATAACTTTCCTTAAAAGTTAATTCAAGTCTATAAGTGCATCTGTCAGTCTGGGACAACTTTTCCTATTAGGATGGTTAAATTTCCATATATGAAGATGTACATAGTTTTGTGTTTTAGTATTAAGTTAATAGTTTTTTGGATGTTTTAGTGTTTTTTTATTTTTTTTAAGGATTTTCACTGAAGCAAAACGTTTTGTAAGATGTGACACAGGTTCAAATGGGTATGACAAGAAACAACTGTTGAAAAGATCAACCTGCCAAACATTAGTGTATACATGTAACACAAAAGCTGGAACTAGACATAAAAAAAGCTGTTACACAAAACAGGTGGGAATAATAACTTCTTACTACAATGACAACACTTTCTATATTATCTTTAAATGTAAATGGTCTCACAGATGTATACAAAAAAGAAACAGCAGTGAATAAGAAGTTATGTACTCACCATAACATTCCATCTGAGTAGGTAAACTTCATTTGTCAGCAACCTATAGGTTATCGGATCCAAGCCAGCAGTTTCCAACAGCTGAGATCTGAGCTCCAAGCTCCTCCCCCTACCCATAATCCCCTGTCATCCCTCCCTGACCTCACATCGAGTTTGCTTAAAAGCAACACCTGCAATATCAGAGAAGAGGATCACCTCTATAGACTAATCTGGATACAATCCGTCATAACACAGGAATACCATGAACATCCAAGTAGGTCAGGGGGATGGAGGGAGGGACGGTTGCTGACAAATGAAGTTTACCTACTCAGATGGAATGTTATGGTGAGTACATAACTTCTTAATATGAAGTAGTTAACTTCACTTGTGCATCAACCTATGGGACAGAGTCCCCAGCTACCTGAATCTTGGGAGGTCCTCATGGAAGGATGTTCCGGAGCACTGCAGAGCCAAAGGATGCTCTCCCTCTGGAGACAAAATCCAACTTATAGTGGTTTATAAAGGTATGAGATGAAGCCCACGTGGCTGCTGAGCAAATGTCATCCAAAGATACTCTAGAACGAAAAGCAGCGGAGGTAGAAATAGACCGAGTAGAATGGGCATGGACTCCCTGAGGTGCAGGCCGGCCAGAACTCTCATAAGCCAGAAGAATACACTGGGAAATCCAGCTGGACAATGTGACTTTCGAAACAGGTTTCCCCAGACTAGGTTTAGCAAAGGATACAAACAGCTGGTCTGATTCCCTATGACCAGCTGTCCTGCGTAAATAGAATCGTAGTTGTCTGTGTACATCTAAGGACTGCAACTTGTACTCACCCTTATTCTGATAATTGGGAAAGAAGACTGGTAAATTAATAAAATGGTTGATGTTAGATTTGGACGCAATTTTGGGCAGAAAGGAGGGATTGGTCCAGAGGGATACTCTATCTTTGTGGAAGGTCAAGTACGGTGGCTTGGCGCAAAGGGCTTGAAGTTCTGAAACCCTTCTTGCCGAAGTAATGGCAACCAGAAAAGCTGTTTTCCAGGATAAGAATTTGAGATCCACCGAAGCTGCAGGCTCAAAGGGGGAAGTTGTTAAAGCCTGGAGTACCAGCGCTAAATCCCAAGGAGGGACTACATTCTTCACCGGGGGTCTTAGTAAGAAGATGCCTTTTAAGAAGGCCTTACACAATCTGGAAGAGGTCAAAGGACCCAGATCACATCCAACATGGTAATGAGAGATAGCTGCCAATTGTACTTTGACTGTGGAGGAGCTAGCACCTTGGTCAAATAACCCTGATAGAAAGTCTAATATTGCTGGCAACGGAGCTGTAAAGGGGTCTAAGTTCTGATGCTCCGCCCAGATAGAAAAACGTTTCCATTTGCTATTATAAACCCTTCTAGTAGACGGCTTGTGAGCAGCTACTAGGATGGCTTTGACCGGGGAAGAGATACCAGGAGTCCTAGCTAACAGTGGAACTGGATCAACCAAGCCGTGAGCTTGAGGTTGTTCAGGTTCGGGGCCGGCAGGCCCAATGGGTGAGAGATCAGATCCGGAATGGGATCTGGAATCCAGGGAGGATTCACCAGATGAGACCATAGATATGGGAACCAAGCCTAACGAGGCCAGAATGGGACAATGAGGATTATTCTGATCCCTAACCGTCTGCCTTTCTGTAGAAACTTCAGCATCAGGGGAAGTGGAGGGTAAGCATAAAGTAGACCGGGTGGCCAAACATGCACCAGAGCGTCTCTTGGAGATTCCCTGGGTGGGGGAATTAGAGCGAAGTAGTCCTTGCACTTTGTGTTTGAGGGAGAGGCGAAAAGATCGCAATGAGGTTGACCCCATTTGGAGAAAATCTGCTTTGCTACTTTGAGATTCAGAGACCACTCGTATGGCGAGAGGATGGTGCGACTCAATCTGACCGCTAGGATGTTGGACTGTCCCGCAATGTGCGTCGCTATGAGAAAACAGTTGGTGGAAATAGCCCATTCCCACACTCTCATGGCCTCTCGACAAGTGGATAGGACCTGGTTCTCCCTTGTTTGTTGATATACCAGACGACCGACATGTTGTCCGTCTGGATCGCAATTGTCCCAGACGGGAAGAAGGCTTTGAAGTGCTTGCAACGCTAACAGCACCGCCCTCATCTCTAGGACATTGATATGCAGTGAGGTCTCCACATGGCTCCACGTGCCTTGGACGGTCCTGCCCAAACAATGCCCCCCCCACCCGAGGCGAGAGGCGTCCGTGGTCACCATGGCTAAGGGAGGGGACATAGAAAAACGGCGCCCCTTCTGGAGGTCCGGAGACTGGAGCCGCCACAAGAGGGCTCTCCTGCAAACCCTGCTGAGAGGAACAGGATGGCTCAGGGGGTAATGTAGGAAGGATCATTGGACTTGGAGGGTCCATTACAGGATTCTCATATTTAGGCGCGCCATGGGCAAAAGGTTGATGGTTGCCGCCATCGAGCCTAAGGCCCTCAGGACCAATTCCACCGGAGGGGCTGGGCAATGAAGAATGGCCTGCACATGAAGTTTTAGAGACTGCAGCCGGTCCGGAGTCAAGAAGGCTATAAGCTGATTTGTGTTCAACCTGGCTCCGATGAAATCTATGACCTGAGTTGGAAGACGGGAAGATTTTGCCACATTGATCGTGATCCCCAACCGGGGAGCTAGGTGAAGAAAATAATTCCTGGCCGTGCAGAGTAGATGCCTTGTGGGGGCGGTCAGGAAACAGTTGTCCAAGTACGGAAAGACCTGAATTCCCTGGAGTCTCAGGTGGGCCGCTACCACAGTTAACACTATGGTGAACACCCTGGGGGCTGTGGTGAGACCAAAGGGGAGGACCCTGAATTGGTAATGGCTGGCTCCTAGCCTGAAGCGGAGAAATCTCCTGGACCGTCTGTCCATCAAGATGTGGTAGTACGCGTCCTTGAGGTCTATGGAGCACATCCAGTCATTCTCCTGCAAGAGGGGGAGAATGGATTGAAGGGTGACCATCCAGAACTTTTCTTTGGTTACCGCCAGGTTCAAGAGAGAAAAGTCGAGGATTGGTCTTAAGTTCCCCGTCTTTTTTGGCATCAAGAAGAACCTGGAGTAAAAGCCTGATCCGTACTGGTCTAGGGGGACGTGCTGGATCTCTCCCTTTTCTAGCAGCTGCTGAATTTCTGCGGCCTCCCTCTGATCAGGTGGAACATCGGGGAGGGATCTGGGTCCGAGAAGGGGATGGAGAAACGGAATCTCGTAGCCTCTGGATATAATCCGAAGCACCCAGCAGTCTGTTGTGATGGACTCCCAAGCTGCTAGGTGCCTCGAGAAATGCCCCCCGACTGCCTCCAGAGTGGAGCAGTCGGGTAACCCCTCAGGGTTGCTGCATGGGCCGATCAGAGAAAGGTTCTCTGGACCCAAAGTTTTTCGGGCCCCCTCTGCCTCTAGGGCGGCGTCCACCCTGTCCTCCTCTGCCTCTGAAGGACGGGGGGTCCTGAGCGAAACGGGACTGCTGAGACTTCCGGAACCACATCTTCTGTCCCTTTTGGTTCTTGAAGAAGGACCTCTGGGGAGCAGAGAAGCGGACTCGTCTTCCCGTCTTTCTCGCTCTGGACGAAGGTGTCGCGTACGGTCTTGCCAAAGAGGGCAGAACCATCAAACGGGGCATTAGCGAATGACACCTTAAAGGATCCAGCAAAATCACAGTGGCGGAGCCACGCCTGTCGCCGTAGCATGGGATAGTAGCCGCATAGAGGTATTGGAAATAGACCTGAGAGTGGCCATTCGGGTAGAGTAAACTTGTTTGTCCTCTGCCGACATAGACTTTGGGGGCAACCCAGTGTACTCTTTGATAAGGTCCCGCTGGAGTCGTATTACGTGTGCCATATAGTTCAGCGACCTTACCGAGAAGGTGGCTGAAGCAAACACCCGCTTCCCCAAGCGGTCCATCGCCCGAGACTCCTTGTCAGGAGGATGGACCGTGGGACTCTCCTGGGCTAGTTCCCTTTTAGTGGCAGCCGCCACCAACATGGCATCTACAGGGGACCCCTTACTCCAATGTGACCTGTCCGAGGGGGGGGCTAAGAATTTTGTCCGGCCTCTTGGGAATGGGCTCCACAGTGTCTGGCTCCTTCCATGCCCTGGTAGTGATCAGGTCTACCAGGGGGTTGGCTGGAGGGGACACCCAAGAGGTAGACGGGCCTGCTTCAAACGCCTCCAGAAACACGGACTCGTCCGAGGTAGGCTTTGGGGCAGACCACCCCCCTCTAATCCTGAGCATCTCCATGATGTCTCCAAATGAGACGTCTTCGGGGGTGATCTTGGGGAGCCTTCCCCTTCCTCCAAGTCCGTGTTCTCTGTCAAGGACTCAGGGGAGTCCAAGTGCCTCCTTTTACACTTGCGTTTGTGAGGGACTACCTCAGGGGGGCTGTTCGAGGAGGTCTCACCAACCACATCCTGTTCCAACACGGGAACGATCTGGGACGTAAGAGCAGGCTGTCCCTGGGGTCGGGTGACGGAAGTCGGGCCCGTCTGAGAGGGAGTGCAGGGTGGGGCTGTAGCTAGGGCCGGGAGCCTGGAGTCCCTTGACTGAACCCTCTCCACCACGTCGAAAGCTGAAGGAGAGCTGCTCTCCCTAGGATCCGAGAGCAGACCCTCCCTCGGATCCGACATGCGGATCGGAGCTGGCGCCAAGGTGATCGGATCCGAAGGGGCAGCATGCTCCGACCTGGACGGAGCCGAAGGCATACTAACCGGCTCGGATCCGAAGCTCAGCTCTCGGCTCCGAGAGCTCAGATCCGCAGAAAAGGGACCCGACAGACTCGAGGGTGCCATCGGCACCGAAGCACTCAACTCTATTGGCGCCGACAGTCCCCTGGCTCTAATTCTAGTTCGCTCCGAAGACCCCGAACCCGGGAAGCTGGTCGGGGAAGGAGCAATCGGGACAAAACAAGGGGTCGAGCTCCCCCCCCCGGAGGGGGGGGGGCAGGAGCACTCCCATCTGCAGCTGGGCCTGGAGGAATCTTCGCATCATCCGGTCCAAGTCTGCATCAGTTAAACTTCTTGTGGAACTAGAAGAGGCCACCAAGGCGGGACGGGAGTGCTGCCTCGATGACCTCAAAGGTGACCGGGCCTCCTCCTCCAGCGAGAAGCAGGGTGAACGGAGCCGGGAAGGAGAAGGCTCAGAGGTCTCGGGTGGAGAAGCCCGCTTGGCTGGCGGAGCTGATGCAGAGGCTTCGGCCTGCCACTTGTGATGCTTCTCTCTGCGCTTCTCTCTTCTGGCTTCCCTATCCTCTTGGCCCAAGGTGGGAGGTTGAGTCCCGGCCAAGGGAAGGGAAGTAGCAGAAGGCGCTGCCACAGCCACGGCAAGAGCCACGGGGGGACTGGAGGCCGGAGTCGAGTCCGCGGGCAGAAATCCCGCCAGAATTAGCTTCGACCTCCAGCCCTTGAGAGCCCTAGGGTTGAACGCTGCACAAATAGCGCAGCCGGATGGCAGGTGTTCAACCCCAAGGCATAAAACGCACCGAGTGTGGCCATCTGCTGGGGAGAGCTTATGGCCACACTCGGTACATTTAGAAAAAAATGTTTTGGGGGCCTCTGCCATGATAAACTAAAAGCACACTCACTAGGCCCCAAAACCACACACACCCTAACGCTCTCACAAAAAGGGTGGGGGGGGGGTAATATGAAAAAAAGGAATCTAACGACTACTTTAAGGTAACTATCCTAAAACACACACTCAACAACTTCACACACAAACTTTAGCTAAATCCAAAAAAAGAAAGATTTTCTCACAGAAAAATGCTCTCTAAGGCCTGGAAGCTCGAGAGCAAGCTGCTGATGTAACCGCGGCAAACTAGATCTGAGGTCAGGGAGGGATGGCAGGGGATTATGGGTAGGGGGAGGAGCTTGGAGCTCGGTGATCAGCTGTTGGAAACTGCTGGCTCGGATCCGATATGGATCCGATAACCCATAGGTTGATGCACAAATGAAGTTAACTACTTCAGATCTATATTTACAGGAGACACATTTGAAAATAACTGAGCATGTGAATTTGATATAGAAAGGTTTTAAGGATGGTTATTCAGCTGAATATCTGAGATAAAGAAAATGGGAATACTTAATTGCATGAGGAGCTCCAACAGAAATAGAAGAGGATAAAAATTATAATAATCATAGATTTGTACTACTAAGGGGCGACTGGCAAGGGAGGAAGATTACATGGGCATGTTAAACTGCTATAATGGAGCTTAAGAAAATTCTGGGAGAAATAATCAGCTTTTAGCAGGGAATATTACTTATAGGTGGGAAGTGGAATTTGATTTGCATCAGTAGGGATGTATCTGGGGGGGCCCAGAAGGGAAAACATAACAAAAGAGGGTAGATTTTCTTAGAAATTTATGAAAATATTTGGCATGGAAGATTTTAATTCAGTACTAGGAGTTCGGTGTGAATTTATGTATTATTTCCCAAGATACTAAACCTGGGCAAGGCTAGACAGACTTACATTTCACAGAAACATCTGCATTTAATTGAAAGTTTTGATACACATCCAATAATAATTTCAGATTACATGCCAATAATAACTAAAATAAAAATGTGTGATGAAATAAAAATAAGACATTGGCACTTTCCCACCTATATTTTGAAAACAGAGGAATTTAAGGAATGGCTAGTGGAAATTATTCAGGAGTTAGTAGAGAAGAGAGAAATTTCTTCTGAAAATATAGCTAGGGAGTGGATAAAATTAAAATAGAGTTTACAAATAGGGTGGAAATAAAAGAAAGCAAGATATGGTTAAGAAGTAACACAAAATATTTAGAGGGACTGACAAAGGTTAAAGTATTACAAAATAGGGGGAACCTCACACAGTAAGAAGAGGAGCAACTGCAGAATGCTAAACACAAAAAAAGAAGTTATGTACTCACCAAAATGTTCCATGTTTGTTGTCCATCTCGCCTTCTTTCTTAGGGTTGGGTACAGAACCAATCATCAGTTCCATCTCGGCCGTATACTAAAGCTCGAAGACTTCCACTTGGCTCGTGGATGAATCCCTATCCCATCATGCACTGGTGTAGTTCCCCAGATCTTGTTTGCTGATAACCATAGTAATGAGTCTACATGTATAATATTCTCTACAATATACAGATAAGAAAGAAGTCAGTAAACCTCCTTATCAAAGGAAAGAAAACCTCTAAGCCCCCCAGACGATTTGGGCTGGGGAAGGTGGGAGGGAAGTAAGAATGAAGGAGAGATGGACAACAAACAAGGAACGTTACGGTAAGTACATAACTTCTTTAAGTTATGTTGTCCTATCTCGCCTTCATTCTTACTGGTTGGGACAGCACCATTAGCACTACATTTCATGGGTGGCTCAAGCGAGTACATTCTTCAGGACAGTGGAACCAAAGGAGGCCCTGTCCCTGGAGGCCAAATCTACTTTGTAATGAGTGATAAAGGTATGGGTATCCAAGTAGGAGCGGCACAAATGCTGTCCAGTTATAGTCTAGCTAGATAAGCAGATGATGTTGCTATGGCCCTTGTGGAGTGTCTCTTGACTTTAAAGGGTAGATCTCAGTTATTAGTAGTGTAGATAAAGGTAATTCAGCCTGAAAGCCAGTTTGAGAGTGTGACCTTAGAAACAAGCATGCCTTTTTTTGCTTCTGAAAAGGAGATAAACAGCTGATCCGATTTCCTAAAATCTTTGGTTCTGTGTAAATAAAAGTGCAGTTGTCTATGGACATCTTATTAGTGGAGCTTGTATTCTGCCCTGTTGCCATGATTAGGGAAAACACTGGCAGCTCAACAGATTGATTTACATTAGCTTGATAGCATACTTTAGGTAAAAAGGATGGATTAGTCCGAAGAGATAATCTATCTTTATGGAAGATCATATAAGGAGGTGTGACGGATAAGGCTTGTAATTCTGAGACTCTCCCTGCAGAAGTAATGGCAGCCAATAAAACTGTTTTCCATGAAAGAAACTTGAGATTGCATGTTGATGCCGGCTCAAAGGGAGGCAGAGTTAGGTGTGATAGGACAAAATTCAAATCCCATGGTGATAGAGGGTCCTTAATGGGAGGTCTTAATAAACAAGTGCCTTTTAAAAACGCTTTGCACAATCTGTGAGACATCAGGTTAGGAGTCAAATCACCTATATGAAAACTAATAATTGCGGCTAACTGGACTTTTATAGTAGCTGCAGCGGAACCTTGATGAAACAGCTCTGCCAGGAATTCAAGAATAGAACTGATTAGGGCAGAGAAAGGATCAATGTCTTTTGTTGAAGCCCAGTACAAAAACCTTTTCCATTTACTGAGGTATACCTTTCTGGTTGAGGTCTTGTGTGAATATATCAGAATCTGTTTCTCTGCCAGCATGAAATTATGAAGCCTGACTAAATTTGGAACTGCAGCAGCCACACTGTCAACTTGAGGGTTTGGAGGGAGGGGTGGGGTGTTCCGGACATATGCGTCAGAAGGTCTGGAACTGGGTCCAGAACCCACAGTTCCTCCTAAAGATGAGATCAGTGAAAGGGGAATCAAAAATGACGAGGCCAGTATGGGGCAATGAGAATTAGTTTGCTTCTCAACAACTTGACTTTCTGAATGACTCTGAGTATAGAGGAAATGGGGGAAATGTATAAAGTAGTCCTGAGAGCCAATCGTGAACAAGTGCATCCCTTGGTGACTCCTCCGGAGGGGGGACCAGGACAAAGTAGCTGCTCCATTTGGTATTCATGGGAGTGGCAAAGAGGCTGCAGTAAGGCTGGCCCCATTTTCGGAATATCCTTTCCGCTACTTCTTGTTTTAGGGACCACTTGTGAGGCATTAATATCGTCCTGCTGAGCCTGTCTGCTATCACTTTGGATTTCCCCGGGTTTATTTGCTACCAGAAAACATTGGGAAGAGGTTGCCCATTGTCATACTCTGAGGGCCTCTCGACAGGGGGGTAGGACCTGGTTCCTCCTTGCTAATTTAATTAATTTAATTTAGACCACCAACATGTTGTCTGCCTGAATTGCAATTGTCCCTAGTGGAAGAGAGTCCTGAAGGGCTTGCAATGCCAAGAGCACTGCTCTCATCTCTAGGACAATTATGTGCAAATGGGCCTCGTGTTCTTGCCAGGTGCCTTGGACCATTCTCCCCCGATAGTGCCCCCCCACCCTATCTGGGAGGCATCCAAGGTCACTGTTGCCACAGGCTGTTGTGGGATAAAAGGTCGACCTAATGCCACGTGACTGAAGCGAAGCCACCATCGTACATCCTTCTTGCATGATTCTATAATCCTGATCTGGTGAGACATAGGAAATTCTTGTAACAACCATTGAGAAAAAAGGAGCCATTGAAGA